>NC_058130.1:536904900-536939487 GCF_016433145.1 Gracilinanus agilis | reverse complement strand
TCTCTCTCTCTCTCTCTCTCTCTCTCTCTCTCTCTCTCTCTCTCTCTCTCTCTCTCCCCCTCTCCCCCTCCCCTCAGGGATCAAGTGCCCTTTCCCCAGCCAGCTTGCAAACAAAGGACGGAGCCTCAAAGCTGCATTCCCCATTGCATGACCCCAGGGCCAAAGGCAAAACATTTTATCTCTGGGTCCTAGTGACATAAACTCCCCAGGCTGTGCAATTGCGGTTTATGATGTGATGAGAAACCTTTGATGGAATTACTACTTGCTCCTATTTCTCAGCCCGACCATCTATTATTCTGTATATTTTTTAGAGTGGTGGGAAAGTTTCATAACCAGACTCCAAGCCAGGCCAAAGCAACAACAACAACAACAACAACAAAAATCCAGCTTTTGTTCTATTTGAAATTTGTAATGGAGTCAAAACATGGGCTGGATTCACTGAAAGGCTTCACTGGCAGAGGCCGGACCCAACCGCCCCAGGCACAATCCAGCAGGGATGGGAGAGGAGGAGGGAGCAGATTTAGTTACCAAGATTCAGACACTGTAATATTTGCATCCAAAACACAAGAGCTGCTATTGACCCAGCCTATTGTGACTGGGAAAGAAACATGCCGAGGCATCTCACAGAAGGCATAAACTCCATTTCTTTGATTTCTCGTTGTGGGGAGGCCTCTTTTCTTGTGGCCCAAACAAAGGGCTGAGAGATATTGTATACATATTTGGATTTCTGAACTGGGGAGAAATACCTAATTTTATCCCTTTGGATTCCAGGTCAAAAAGTAATGGTGATGGTGATGGTGATGTGATGGTGATGGTGGTGGTGGAGGTGTGTGTATGCGCGTGGAGGAAGTTGTTTGAAAAAGGAATAAAGATGAATTTTGTGAGAAAGTATGTCTTGCAATAAATTGCTCTCTTTTGGATTCTGTTTTGTACTTGAGACATCATTGGATCTAGTACAGCAAGACCTGGGTTCTAACCCTTGTTCTTCCCTTTATCACCCACGTGACCTTGGGCAAGTCATTTCCCGTCCTCTTTGCCTCAGTTTCCTTATCAATAAAATGAAAAGGATTAGATTTGACCAGAGGCACTGGGGTCCATATGTTACAAGGTTCATTTAAAAATATATATATATCTTGATAACTGTATTTTTAATTTAATTAGCTTCCTTTGTAATTCTCCTTATTTTATGTAATTAAAAAGACCCAAGCCACTATTCAGAGAAGGGGTCCCTAGATTTCCCCAGACAGCCAAAGGGGTACATGACTCTGAAAAAGGTTAAGAACTCCCTGAAGGTCCCTTTTAGCTCAACATCTACAATCCTATAAAAAGTCCAAGGTCCACGGGATTCAGATGGGGGAAAAAAACCTGAGTAATTTTTTCTGTCTTGTGGGAAAGGGTGTCCTCAACCTTAGAGTCCCTAACCCCAAAAGGATTCTGGGGCCCCACCCACACCTCCAACTTGCTCCCAACATATCATTGTCAAAGGAGCAGGAGGCCCACGTGACAGGCAGGCAGGTTGTTGGGTACTTTAATTTTGAGGCCTGGTATTTATTCCCCACCATTTAAAGAATCTCATACGGGCCTTTATTTTACTGCTGAAAGCAGAGTAAGAGAACTCAGATTTCATGCCCTGAGGCCTGAATAAAGGAATAAAAACAACACAACATTTGCATCTATTTAACAATCCCAGTCTAAGAGTCCCCACACAGCAAAAGTGGGGAAAAAAATCTGTATCTGCGGGTTAAATGGAGCTGTTCTGAGATATTTGCTGAAAACATAATTCAGAGAAAGATAATCATTGTCATAAATGACCTAGGAATTCATGGCCTGACGATTGAAAACACAAAGCCTAAAAAGGTTACATTCTCTTGCTTCTCTGCCTACCCCTGATATCAATGAACATCAGCTAAAGGTGGCTGGAGAACCAATTTCATGCATCTACTGTAGGAGGAAATGAACTGAGCCAAGGGCAAAAATAAAATTATACAAATGTTATTATAGACTAGCCTGCTTCTGTCCTAGTTTAATTCAAATTTCAATGCTGCAGGCTTTGCTCCTGGCAGTAGCCTTCCTGAATAAATCAACATTTGCTTACATCTAAATTATTAGAGAGGCATGTGACTTTGTTTATTGTATAAATTATACGCAAGGTTAAAGCATTAACTGTTCAACTGGCTTTGTTCAGCCACCTAACTACCTCTCCATCCCCGAAACACTTACTCCCCAAAAAGAAAGAAAGGGAAAACCCGGAACTACTTTTTTTTAGATGAGGCAAACAATAAAAGAACTCCAAGCTCGATGAGGCTGCTTCTATGCATCCCACACAGGCTTTGCTAAAGAGGTGGAAGGGACCCTTTCCAATTAAAAACAAAGTGCAATGCCCACCCTTACCACTCTGCCACCAATGAGACAAAACACCGAAATACAAGGGTTTAAAAAAAAATCAAAAAAACAAAGTGCAAGAAACTATTTGCATTAAACTGTGAGGTTATATCTATGTAGCACAAAGTGAAATGGAGATCTGGCCATCTCTCAGTTAAATTGGTCAATGGGGTTGGCCAGGGTGATTCGATCTCTCCTTCCCACCTCCGCATCCCCAATCATTTTGGCTTCCTGTTTAGGACGTAAGGATTTCCAAATTATACTAAAATAGAGAGCCCCAAACAGTTTTTTCCCCCTCATTGATCAGGTTACTAAAAATGAGACTATGGGAAACTGACTCACTGGCAACCAATAAGGAAACCTACGTGAGTGGATCTCACTAGAAATGGTGCAACAGACACTGTGTCTACACCCCAGGAAGCAGTGGATAGAGATTTGGCAATTATCCAGTTAGGTTGCATAGATTGAGTAAATAAATCTGAAACAAGGGAGCTCTGTAGAAAGAACACTGGACTTTGGGTTAGAATGCCTACATCCATCACTAGTAGGACAAACAAATGACCTTGGACAAACAAATGAATTCTTCTGGCCTTCACTTTCCTCCTCTGTAAAATAGGGACAATATATATATATGTAATTGTTGTTCATCCTTCATTTTATTTTATTTCTCGATCTATCCACTTATTTATTTATTTGTTTATTTATTTAATTATTCATTCATTCATTCCTTTATTTATTTGTTTGTTTGTTTGTTTGTTTGTTTATTAAAGCCCTTACCTTCCATCTTGGAGTCAATACTGTGTATTGGCTCCAAGGCAGAAGAGTGGTAAGGGTAGGCAATGGGGTCAAGTGACTTGCCCAGGGTCACATAGCTGAGAAGTGTCTGAGGCCAGATTTGAACCTAGGACCTTCCATCTCAAGGCCTGGCTCTCAATCCACTGAGCTACCCAGTTGCCCCCCATCCTTCATTTTAGAAGAGGACTAATGACATCATGGATGATGTCTAGGTTTTTGGAGCAAATTGGATGTAGGAAGAGTTGCACAAAGTCATCAACCTCACTCTCTCTTCCAGTCGTCAAAGTTCATTGGCAAGACTAAAGTCAGGATGACTGGTGATAGCCTGAGATGCTGTGCATGACCTTTTCACCTTTGATGTCTGCCTAAATTCTAATGGCTCCATGATATCTGCTACAGCTGCCTTCATAGCTGTGGGAACAAATTGTTCTCGTCCACCATTCTGCTAGGAAAAGCCTTCACATATTGGGTTAGACATCCCCTCCAATCACTGATGGGTTTGATGCCTGTTGGTTACTCTTAACCTGGTGTAACCCTCTGCCAAGACAGTTTTGTCAGGTTATGGCCACTGTACATGTTATAGCTTCTTGGAGCCACAGGTGAGAGTTGGACAAAGGTAGATGAGCAGCCCTGAAAAAGACTCTGCAAACCCTTTCACCAGATGTACTAGACCTCTCTGAGCACCTCATATACTATGACTAATATAATACTTATTGCACTACCTCATATGCTATTGTGTGATACAACAAATTTAAGATGCTTTGTGAATGATAAATCTATGCTAAGAATGTGAACTCTTATTAAAATCTGAGTTTTAAAAAAACTAGTCTTTTGGAATAAACAATGCAATCAAATCTAATCCAATCCAATTCTACATTCATTTTAAGAGCCTATACTCTGTGCCAGGCACTATACTAGTCATGGGGGATACAAAGGCAAAACTAAAAAGCATCCCTGCCCTTAAAGAGTTTCTATTCTATGGGAGGTATGGATCTTCTGTGTCAAACAGATTGACCTATACATGATCATTCAAGGAGAGAGGGAGTATTAATAACAATGGGTTAGCACATAAATGAGCTCTTGAGGGGTGGTAAGATTTCTAAAGAAAGCACTGAGAAGGGAGTGTAGTTTATATGTCTTCAAACAAAGAAGGAAAGTTTGAAAAGAGAGATAGATAAAGAAGGTGTAGGAGTCAGGGGAATGATATTTTACCTCTCTCCCCTCAGGGCTAAATTGACCTTATCACAGATAATGAGGTTACAATCTTTATTTATTTATTTTTTTTAGCAGCCAACAATCCATTAAAAAAGTATGACTATCTCTCCCCAGTGGAGTCATAACCATCATTAGGACTGGCTGAGCTGAAAACTGGTTGTGCCCCAGGAAACTTTAAAGAGCTAAGTCCTAGAGACAACTCAAGAGTTTGAAATTCAGGTAAGATGGACCCAGATCTTTCCACTTTTGGGAAAAAGAAAGCATATTTCTTTTTTTTTTAACCCCACTATCAGCCATGGTGACTTAGGGGGACATCTATTCCAAGCTTGTGAAGACTTCCCCCCTGGAGTGCTTAGAGCATGGTCAGATCTCGAAAATGCCAACATCACTCACTACATCCCAGACCATCACCAATCTTTTAGTCTTTCGTCTTGCCATTAGGTTTGGAAGACACTGGAAGAGAGAGTGAGGCTGATGATGCTGTGCAACTCTGCCTCACTTAAATCCAGTTCACAATGAAAGTCCAGGCATCACCCGTAATGACATCAGTCCTCTTCAGAAAACAAAAGATGAACTACGTGTCAACCATGATGTCTGGTAATAGAGCTGTTCTTTGAGAATGAGACAGGCTATCCTATAATGAGTTCTAGAGAGTCTGAGGCACAGCAGAGACAAATTCCAGACATGGATACACTCATGAGGAGCAGCTTAAAGGAGTGAGACCTCTGGCAGAGAATAGAAGAGATGGCTAAGGACTTGAGGGAGTCCTAGCCATGGCAACTGAGAAGTGATGTGTGGAGAAGAAAGACACTGGGAATTCAGCTAAGCAACTTAGCCAATGGAGATGCAGTGTGCACTGGGGAGCTTTGTAAGGATTCCAAAAGAGAGAGAGGACTTAGAGGACTGATAATTCCAGAAGAGTGTGCCACATAATGTTTTCCATTTGTTTGGCTCACGACCATTATACCCTAAGTTTGTAACCACTCTTACCACAGATACTGTTTGTCTTCAGGTTTATAGAAGTAACACTTTATAAGTATTTATAAATATTTATTATTCCCTGTGAGTAAATGTCTTTGCTTAGAGTCAATCATGGCTAATGGCTGACTGTTAATGGAAAACATACCAGTGGGGGCTTGTGAGTGATAGTTTAACAAGTAGAGTCTCAAAGGGCACACCCAAGAATTTGGGTATGTTTCTATCCCCCATTCTGGACTCAGAAACTTTTGAGTGCCAATTTAAAGGAACGTGAGGGGTGTTACAAAGGGAAGATGATGAATGAGTTGCTTGGACTGGATCTCTGAGGTCCTTTCAAATTCTAAATCTATGTTCTACATAGATGTTCTATAAATCATGTTGATTTATATCAAAGTTTTCAGGAATACAAAGAGGCATACTTGTACTTACCAAAACTCCATGTCACCTTGTCTCTATCATTCAGAGAAAACTTTGTTATAGTTCCTCCCAAGCAAGTGTTTTGAAACAAGGCACAATAATGACTGAATTCTTATGAAATAATGATCTTTTTTTCTACATGATACTAATAAGGAGGCCCAATATAGTAAAAATGGAATTGAACTCCAAAGGTACAAAAAAATCGATGGATTCCATCAGCTTCTAGTCTAGAAGCTAGTTTTACTGGCCTTCCCATGCTACATCTTCCATTAGAGGTTGACTATGTCTTTCTCTGGGAAATCTTTTTTTTCTAAAATTCTAAATTTAGCAAATGTCAGATAAGCTGAGTGATTATCCCATTCACTTAAAAGAAGGAAAAAATAAATGTTAGAATTATAAAATCATAAACTCCAGATTCTCAATTTGATTTAATAATGCATACATAAACCTTAACAAAATAATATAATATACTGTTCACTTTTATATACTGTTCACTTTGTTCCTTCCTTGTGATTTTTTTCTCTTGTGTATTTGTTAATTTTTTTTTGTTTTTTGAAACTATCATAGTTAAAACACATATTGTTGTTTGAATTCTGATTTCTTTATTCAGCATTACTTTGTATGCTTTTTCATATTTCTTTGTTTTAATATTTGCCATATTTTATGATTCAATAGCATCCCATTACATTCATGTAAATCATTACTCATTCAGTTATTCCTTGATAGTTGAGCATAATGGTTGTTTCCAGTTTTTTTTTGTTATTACAAATAAATTCACTATGAGTAATATTGCAAAAATGGGTTTCTTCTTTTAATAACATTTTTAGGAACTAGTTCTACAAGTGAGGTAACTGCGTCAAGGTACATGATAATTTTGTAACTTACAGATTGCTAGATTTAAAAAAAAGATTGCATTGTTACACTTCCACCAAGAATGTGATAGGATTACCTGCTTTTTCCACACTCCAGTCAACAGTGAATTTTCACAATTTTTGACTATCTTTACTGATGGTATAGGGTGGTAATGAGGAATCTTTTTCACCTTTCTGTCAATACTTATATTAGGTTTTTATGATCTAGTTATTTACCAATGTCTTGATGCATTGCCAACAATGAATATACTCTGTCCCAAGAGTGTTGATGTTTGTAGCCATCTTTAAAGCAAATTGTTTTCAGCTGAATAAGAAGATAAAGGCTTATTACTGCCCTAGGTGCTTTTTATCGGTCTCATAGGATTTAGAAAGCAACCTTGGAGTTTATTTAGCTCAGCTCCCTCATTTTATAGATGAGAAAACCATGGGGTCTATAGGTTAAGTGACTTACCTAAAGTCATCCAGTTAATAGGTAGTAAAGCTGGTCTGTGAACTCAATTTATATCATTTGAGCAATGAGAACTGCACCTTCCATCTCTTATGCCTTATTTTACGTCATGAATTGACTAAGTCTTCTCATGACATAAGTGTAATGGAACATATGGGGCAGGATACTTGCATAAACGTGTCAAGAAAAGACAAATATTCTCTCCAACCCCTCACAAAAAAGTCCTTTCCTGAAGTCTCCTTGTGGCAGAGAGATCACCATAGATTCTCAAAGGTTATATTGGTAGGCCACAAGCTCCTGATGTGTCCACCAACCATTTGGGAAATCCTCAAGTATTATATTAGCAATGGATTGTAGCTATGGTCTGGTTATCAGCTTCCTTAAGTATGGAGAAACTTCTCACCTGAGGGCCATAAGGGGATATATTTGGGGGGGGGGTAGCATTACAGAGATATATGAGATGGACAAAAAGATGGGACAGTCCTCAGTCCTGGACTGTTTCTCTTTCCTTAGGAGTAGTAGTGGGGTAACAGAAGACACTAATAGGAATCTCAGTACTCTTAGACTTTTTAAAAACACTCTCTCTTTGGGGGCTAGCTATTACCAAATAGGTTCATTTTCTTGTGTTCGAATCTGGCCTCAGACACTTGCTAGCTGGGTGACCCTGGGGAAGTCACTTAATACCGTTTGCCTGAGTTTCCTCATAATAAAATGAGCTGGAGAGGGAAATGGCAAACCATTCTAGTATCTTTCCCAAGAAAATCCAACTGGGGGCATGAAGAGTTGGATGTGACTGAAATGACCGAACAATAATGGTTATTTATGAAGACATGAGCAGGTATTGCCCTGGATAAGAAGGTATGGCTCTTTTCCAGAGGAAGAAGTAACCACATTGATGAAATCAGCTCCATTTAAATATCTAAGTATGAATGATATTATGCCTATAGGAACATTTAAAACGGTCTACACAAGATAGAAAATATCCAGATGGCAACCATCTGTGTGGAAATGTGTAGAGTGGAAAGAACACTGGACATGGGCTCAGAAGACCTAAACTTGCCTTCTGTCTCTTCCTCAAGTCCCTTAGTACTGCAGCTAGGCTGGCTTGGGTGCCCTGAGTGAGGCAGTTGGTAAGAATGGCTGGATCCTTCTCCACAAGAGTTGCTTCCTCAGATGATGGCTGTGAGTGCTGGGCTGAAAGCAAATCTATTGATCTGGAAGATGTTGCCACTCACAGGGCTGCCTGATGATGATGGTGTATTAGCAGTAGTTGCTAGTGGTGGGGAGGAAGGTTGGTTCCTTCTGCACAGTGATTTCTTCCCTTAATGAGAACTCTGGAGGGTGGACTGGAAGTTTATCTGATGATTTAAGGGGCATTGCTATTCCTAAGGCTCTTGGTCTCAAGAATACTGAACTGTTTCCATAAAGGTCTAAGGGGAGATGGTGATCAAGGTGGTAGTTTGACTTACTTGGTACATGCTGCCTCCTGTCTCTCCCTCAGGGCACCTTGCTTCACTGTTAGCTAGGCTAGCTTGTCTATTATCCATCTTACAGAATTATTGTGGGGATCAAATATGATAATTTACATAAATTGCTTTGTAAATTATAAAGCACTATATAATTTAATTTTTTTATACTAACCACAAGAATATATGTCACAAGGCATCAAACCGTTTTTTTTATTCCTTCTGTCATTAACTATATGAATCTTGCATGAAATTTGAAATAGGATAAAATCAAGTAAAGTAGGAACAAGATAGTACTTACTTTGAATTTGAAAGAGAATTTTTCTTTGCTTTTGTTTTTTAGCATTAAGATTTTCTTCCAGGAAGAAATTAGGAACATAGATTTGGGAATAGAAAGGACTTTTGACATCACTTCATCCAACTTCCTTATTTTAGTTGAAGCAACTGAGACCTGGAGAAAGGGAAGGATCTTCTAGGAGATTTTACATATTTGGAGCAAGTATCAGAACCAGGATTTGACCCTATATCATCTGCAACTGTGTCTAGTATTCAACCTAAAATAGTTCACTAGTCTTCAGTTACTCAAATAATGGAAGTCAATGATGTCCTAATTACTCATATAATTCAGACCCTTTAGCAAGGTCTCTATCAAACCAAGTGAATTGAAGAAGTTGACAATTATCTCAGTTTTGAAGTATATAGACAAACTGGAATCCAGAGTAAGCAAAGAAAACTTGCTATGCCATTTTCCTCCTGTATCTCCTTCATTAAAAAAATCTTCAGTGCCTGCCATTTAAAGTATAAACACTTGATTCTGGTATTCAAAAAAGTTCACAATCTGGTTTTGATTTATTTTTCAGCTCTATCTCATAGTATTCCTTTTCACATATTCTACATTCCTCCCAAATTGGACTATCAGAATCCTTATCCCATCTCCATGCCTTTACTCATAACATTTCTTATGCTTGGAATAGACTCTCACCCCAATCTGCATCTGTTGAGTTCTTTCTTTCTTTAAAGGTCCCACTCATATTCACTGGACTTCTATGAATACTCTTTGATTCCTACCTCTTTCCCCCATCATCTGTAGCCAGTGGTTCCCAAACTTTTTTTGGCCTACCACCCTCTTTCCAGAAAAAATATTACTTAGCCCCCTGGAAATTAATTTTTTTAAAATTTTAATAGCAATTAATAGGAAAGATAAATGCACCTGTGGTTATCACCGCCTCCCTGGATCGCTGCAGCACCCACCAGGGGGCGGTAGCACCACTTTGGGAATCACTGATCTATACCCTTACCTCCTAGGTGAAAGCGATCTCTCTCTCTCTCCTCCAGTTTTTCATGCTACTTTGCCTGGATCTCAATTTTGCACCGATCAGCTTTCTGTTATAATATAATTATTTATGTATGTATCTTCCTTCAATTAGATTATAAGCTTCTTGAAAGCAGATTTTGTATGTTAGATTTCTTTGTATCCCCAGCAGCCAGTGCAATACTTTACCCACAGAAAGTGATTCATAGATATTTGTTTTTATTTTCTAATGTCTCACAAGGAGGAACAAAATCTGAAATTCTTGAAAGGAGGTTGAGCTCAGTACTTTGACCTATGGGTCAGATGATTTAGCTCATGTTATATTCATGAAAGGAAACCCTCCCAATAAGGGTTAGCCTCGGGCAAAATGGCGAACTGGTTGGAAGATTGTTTTTTATAGAATCACAGAACTGGAAGGTGACCTTAGAGATCATCTAGTCCAACCCCCTGGCATTATAACCTTCTGTTTTGTTATGACACCATGACCACGGTGACAAGTATAGATGGATTCCTAATCAGGATACCTGGGTTCTAGCCCTAGCTTGCCACTAACCATTGTGTGACCTTGGAAAAGTAATTTAATCTCTTTGAGTCTCAATTCCTTCATCCTAGAAAAATAGGATAGATTAGTTAATCTCTAAGGTCTCTTTCATATTAACATTCTATGAGTGATACCCTTTCCCTACCTCTCCTCCATATACAAGAGTTCATATTGTATAGATTTGGTTTAGCTTTTTCATGGATAGGCAAGATAGACTCTCCTCTCATTATTAATTAATTCAGTGACTGTCCAACATCCATTTGGACAGGTTTTTTGAACAAAAGAAATCTTCCTTGGAGGAAAATAATTTTAAATGTCTTTGAAGTAGATTATCGGGTATAGAGCAGGTAGTTAGTTTTCAGGTCATACATGGGTATTATGACATAGTGGATAGAAAGCTGAACTCAGAATTAGGAGGACCTGGGTTCAAGTTCTGGGCCTGCCACTTGCTGACACTATGAACATGGAAATGCTTTAGTTGTATGACCTCTTCATTCTCTAAGTAACTCACTAAAAGTTGCAAAGAAGGTGTCAACCTAAATTAGTAGAGGGAATTTCCTTAGCCAAGAATTCCCTATATCAATGAAATCAAAACAGGTTCTATCCCTATCCCTATCCTTCCATGGGCAGCTAGGTGGTACAGTAGACAGACTGTTTACAGGGTTGGTAATCTGGCCTCAGACATTTACTGGCTGTGTGACCCTGGGCAAGTCACTTAATCCTGTTTACTTCAAATTCCTCATAAGTAAAATTAGTTGGAGAAGGAAACAGCAAACCAGTTCAATATCTTTGCCAAGAAAGCCCCAAAATGGGATCATGAAGAGTTAGACATGACTGAAACGACTGAACAACAACAATGACAAACTCCATCCACAGGTATGGTGTAATTTAGAAGAATTCAGAGGAATGAGAGTAAAGGAGAAAGATCATGAAAGGTAGAAAGAAAATGGGCATAATTTGAACTAAATGAACAGAGAAATATGGAGAAATAAGAGGATAAACATAAACAGAAGGAGGGAATCAAGGACAGCTGAGTTGTTTAAATGTGAGAAAGACAAAAACAGACAGGTCCTAAAGACCCTTGATCGAGATGCATATTGATGGAGTTGTTGGCAAGTCTTAATATCCACAGAGTTGGAAAGGCAGTTGGTTGAAGGCCCAAGCAATACACATGCAGCATTAGGATCCATAGGCTTCTGAGTTAATGATGCTAGCAGTCTGTTTGACCATCTAAATTGTGGTAGATTTATTATTTACATTACAATCGTGTTTAAAAATTAAAACATATGTCTGTATGTTCAATGCTTTTAAAATACCATTGAGCTGAGCTGTAGAGCTTTATGTCCAGTAACAGGATGTAATTTCCCTGTCAAATAAAATTGCTGTTTGTTTTCTGTGTTCTACATTATTATGGAAATTTCATAGTTTATCAGCTCCAATGAGGTCTACTGAAATGAGCAGGCCACTTATGTGAGCTTCCCTCCCTCAATGCCCTGATTCTTTTTTCTATTTATGCTAATGTTATTTTATGCTAATAATGTGCTATTTTTTGTTTGGGTACCAGTATAACCTGATTCATTTGAGGAAAGGGAATATCTTTAAAGCTCTTGGGTGAAAGCGGTAACAAACTGAAATTATTTCAGCCAGAGGAAAATCATGGTGTTTACTTTATTTCTCTCTTCTTGCATCCTGGACTCTCCTGCCTCCTCTTAGAAAACAATGCTCAACTGAACAAGTAAGATGTTGCTTCTTGTTGTTGTTTAGTTGCATCAGATTCTTTGTGACCCTATTTGTGGTTTTCTTGGCAAAAAATACTGGAAAGGTTTGCCATTTCCTTCTCCAGTGTATTTGACAGTTGGCGAAACTGAGACCAACAGGGTTAAGTGACTTGTCCAGGGTCACCTAGTCAGTAAGTGTCTGAGGCTGGATTTAAACTCAGGAAGAGGAGTCTTCCTGACTCCATGCTTAGTACTCCATCCATTGTGCCACTTAGAAGCCCAAGGAATTGCTTAGGGTCCAGTTAATTTTGCTGACTTCCACTAACAGTTTGCATAGTTTGGCTCCTAGTAACTATCAGACTAATGATAACTTATTGTGCAACTAGGCAATTGTGTGAGAAACTCCACTCTTAAGAGCAATTTACTGGTATATTTTTTATCCCAGTACAAAAACAAGTCCCTAAATCCTGTTAACAAATAATGTGATTTGTGTGCCTGGGTTCTGAGTTAACAATGTTATTGGTGTATGTCATCAACCATTGGTGTACTGGACACAGGGGTGGGGACTTAGTCTTTACATCCTTTGAAAAATGTATTTGGTTAGTGTCTCAGAGTATCTATTTTCTCTTAACTGTGGCTCTGATAACTTGCCTTAAATTTTTTGCTTAGGGGTGTGTGTGTGCTCCGGCTGGGAAGGTAGAAGGAAAGAGAGAGGGGTAGGAGAGGGAGAGAGAGGGAACAAGGGACTGAGGGAGGAGAAAGAGGGAGAGGGAGAGAGAGAGGGAGAAGGAAGAGAGAAGGAGAAGGAGAGGGAGACAGAGAGAGAGGGAGAAAGAGAGAGGGAGGGTAGGAGAGAGACATAAAGACAAAAATAGAGAGACAGAGACAGACAGACAGAGAAAGAGAGAGAGAGAGACAGAATTTATTAGCTATTTAGAGGCAGTGGAAAAAGGCTACAATAATATAGGTCTGTATTTATCAATGGTAGGCAGATAGGTGGTACAGTGGCCTAGAATCAGAAATACTCTCATCTTTTTCAAATCTGGCCTCAGTCACTCTGTGACCCTGGGCAGCCACGTAACCCTTTTGCCTCAGTTTACCCCATGTAGATGAATTAGAAAAGGAAATGACAATTCCTTCCAGTGTCTTTGCCAAGAAAAGCCCCAAATAGGGTTACAAAGAGTCAGATATGAATGAAAAAACACGTGAATGATAACAGAGCTAGGCTCTGTGCTAAGTCCTCAGAAGACAAAGAAAAGCAAAAACCAACTTCTCTCTTCAGGGAGTTTCCAGTCTAATGGGGGAGACAACATCCAAATATCTTTGTGCAAACAAGAGAAATAAAGGAGAAAGTAGAGGTAATCTCAGGGGAAAAGCACTATTCAGAGTAATTGGAAAGGTTTCCTATAGAATGTAGGATATCTTCCTGTAGAATTTAAGCTGCGACTTGAAAGAAGAAGACAGAGAACCCAGGAGTCAGAGATGAAGAGGGAGAGAATTCTAGGAATGGGGAACAGACAGTGGAAACACTCAAGAGTTTGGAGATGGGGCATCTTGTGTGAGGAGCAGAAAGGAAATCAGAGTCACTAAATCATAGAATGTGTGGAGGAGAATGAAGAGCAAGAAGAGTGGCAAGGTGGGAAGGAGATGGTTATAAAAAGCTTTAAAAGTCAAACTGGATTTTATATTTGGCCCTAGAGGTAATAGGGAGCTGCTAGAATTGATTGTAGAGAGGGGTGACATGATTTAGGATGATCAATTTGACAGCTGAGTGGAGGTTGGACTGGATTGAGGAGAAATTTAAGGGAGGCAGACCCACAACCTGTTGTGATAGTTCAGGAAGTGTTGGAAGGGATCTCAGAAGTTATTTAGTTCAAACTCTTATCTCAACAACATCTCCGATCATTCAGCCTCTGCTTGAAGACCTCACTACTGATTTAGGCAGTTAGGTGGTATTGGATTGAGAATACTGAATCAAGAAGACTTGCATTCAAATCCCAAGTCAGATATTTACAGTGTGTTGTTTCGGTTGTATCTGACTTTTTGTGAACCTATTTTTTGGCAAAGATACTGGAATGGTTTACCATTTATTTCTCTAACTCATTTGACAGATGAGGAAACTGAGGCAACCAGGATCAAATGACTTGTGTAGGGTCACCCAGGTAGGAAGTGTTTGAGTTACATTTCTGTTTGTTCCTCCAACTCTTTTTGCAGTTTAACAAGTCAAATACAAAACTCAGGGGAGCTAACTAGTCTTCCTGATTCCAAACATGACATTCTATCTACTATACCACCTAGCTGCCCCCACTTACAGTGTAGCCACGGTCAAAATCACTTTACCTCTGTCAATCTCAGTTTCCTCATCTGTAAAATGGAGTTTATAGTAGCACCTATCTCACATGAAATTTATATATATATATGTCATATATATATGTATGTATGTATATGTAAACTGCTTTGTAAATATTGGTTATTTATTTGGCAGCCCATTCTTCTTTTGGACAGCTCTGATTATTAGGAAGTTTTAGATGGAGCTTAACTATACCTCTCTTTCTCTTAAAAAACCCTTACCTTCTGTCTTGAAATTGATAACTGAGTATTAGTTCCAAGATAGAAGAGTAGTAAGGGTTAGGCAATTAGGGGTAAGTGACTTGCCCACAGTCACATAGATAGGACTTATCTGAGACCATATTTAAACTCAGGACCTCTCATCTCCACATCTGGCTCTCTATCCACCGAGCAACCTAGCTGCCTTGATGAGTATTTTTGAAGAAAAACAAATATGTCTCTTTTACCAGGTTATTATTCGCTCTTCTTTATGCCCCCTAATTGTTCGAAATTTTGATGAATAGAGGAATTCACAGTTGATTTAATTTAATTTTCATTTTAACAGGTACTTATTAATTGTCTATTGTGTCCAGAGGACTGCATTAGGCTTTGTGGGAGATCAGTTCTTAGATAAGACACATTTCTTGCCCTTGTCATAATTCACATTTATATTAGATACAAAGTGCTTTCCTCACAAAAATTCTGTGAGGCAGATATTGAAAATATCATTATTTCCATTTTATAGACGAGAAAACTGGGTCAGAAAGATTAAGTGCCTTGCTTAACATTACGTGACCAATAAACACCAGAAATTGGACTCAAACTCGGGTCTTTCTTTAATTCCAAGTCTAGCAAATTTCTACTCTTACACTGTATAGTATCTTATGTTGCTAATCATCTAGACAGAGATGAGATTCAAAGACAGCTTGCTATAATAAACAGCAAAAATGGTAAATGCATTAGAAAACAAAGTACCTTATAAAATTTTGGTGGGGGGAAAAGGAAGGATGTTATTTTTGAGCAGGAAGTCTTTTGGAGAAGCTAGCATTTGAATTAGGCTTTAAAGTAGATTCAGAATGAAGAGGGAGGAGGGAGGGTGAGCATACCTGGGATGGGAGAACGACAACAAAAGAAAAGTATTTGACAGGCCCAGGATGTTCAATTTGGTTAAAACATCAAGTCTATAAAGTTAGTTAAATTGTTTAGGGCCTTGAATGTCTGGCAGAAGACTTTTCCTTTTTTTTCTCTCCTTACTGTTTCAGAAGTATGGAGCTATTGAAGATTTTTGGTCAGGCAATATATAAGAAAGATTATTCACAAAGATCCACAGGAGGGGAGAGAATGGAGGTGGAAAGACCTGTTAGGAAGCTGTTTGTAGTCACCCCAGCAAGTGGGAATAAGACTGGTTTATGCTAGGGTGTGGTAGTGTAAATAGAAAGGTGGGGAACAGATAGGATCTCTTGGGGAGGGAGTGTAATCAATAGGATCTAGCTCTGCCAATTCCTATTCTTTAGGATCTCCTTCACACTCCTTCCAGCTCTTAGCTGAGATCTAACTAGCATCCTTAGCACAAGGCTGCAACCTTCTTCCAATCTTAACCCAAGAGTTAGCTGTTTCAACTCTACACATTTCCCTGCTCTCATATCCCTTGTCCTATAACCACTCATTTCTTGTCAAATTTCAGAACTGGATTAATCCTACCATCTATCTCTTCTGGTTCTACTCATGCTGCTTAATGTTGGAAGAAGAAGTCTTATAACAGTGTTCAGTGGGTACATTGCAAATTAATTGTTATCAAGCTTCCAACTGCAGCAAGGAAGCCTTGTTATTCCTCCTTAATCGATTCCTTCTCTAATTCCCCACAGAAACTATTCCACCTTCAAGCCTGTTGTTAAGTTGTGTAGAGCCTTGAATGTTAGGAAGAGGATTCTACTTTCTCTTTACTTGTTTGGCAATAGGATGCTCTTTACTCAAGCCTCCCATCCTTCTTCTTCCCCTTCCCTGTTAGATGACCTCCAACCCCCGGTCAGCGGAAGACCTTATTTTTTACTTTATGGAAAAGACTGAGGTCAGTCTATGTGAGCTCCCTCTTATCCCATTCTCTTCATCTTGAAACCCCTTGACATCATCCCCCACATCATCTCTACATGTGCCCTTGACCCTTTCTCTTCCCATCTTTTCCTACCGATTGTATCTTCAGTTATCTCCCTCCTTGTATTTTAAATGTTCAACCTGATTCTTTCCATATTGCCTTCAAACATACCCACTTCTCCCCATCTTGAAAATAACCCTTCACTAGCCACTATCTCTCTTCCCTTTCTCAGCCAAATTCCTTGGGGAAAGCTTCTTACACTCATTGCCTCCACTTGTTTCATTCACTTCTCAACTTTTTCCATTCTGACTTCTAACCTCAATGGAAACTTCTCTCTCCAAAATTACCAATGATACCTTCTCTTAAAAAAAAAACACAAACCCATTAACTTCCATCTTAGATTGATACTAAGCATCAGAAAAGCCGTAAGGGCTAAGCAATTTGAGTTAAGTGATTTGTCTACAATGACATAGCTAGACCAATGATTTCTTTATTGTCAAATGTCATAATTTTTCTCAGTTCTCCATTTCTTAACTTCTCTGACATAATACTTATTGCTGTCCATCATACTCTTATTTAGATATTCTTTGTTCCCTAGGTTTTCATGATACTATTCTCTCCTGATTCTCCTCCTACCCAGCAGACTTCTCTGTCTTGAGTTATTGTTGTTGTTGTTGTTGTTGTTGTTGTTTTGCCAGCTCATCATCCATATTATATCTCCTAATTGTGGGTACATTCCAGCATTCTGCCTCAGACCCATTTCTCTTCTGTATTCTCTCTTGGTAAACTTTTCTGCTTCTATCATTTTAATTATTTCCTCTGTATCCATAAGTGTATTATCCTCCTGACTCCTCACGCTCTTATTTCACATATCTAATCAATTTGCCACCATAGATTGTTATTTCCACACCTAACACCCAAATCCACATCCAACACCCACCATAGATGTTACATCTAATATCTCTCACTTTTTTTTTTGGCTATAGCACTTTAAGATTTGTGAAGTGCTTTTATTTTACAGATGAAGAAAACGAGATAGAGGAAGTTTAAGTGAATTGCCAGAGTCACATAGCTTAAAAGCATCTGAGGCCAGATTTGAATATAGGTCTTCATGATTCTAGTGCTGGCACTCTCTCCACTACACTACCTAGCTGCCTTCTTCTGAGCTCTTCTCTCTATGTACATACACAGTTATCACCTTAGTTTAGGCCTTCATCACCTCTCATCTGGATTATTATTACAATAGCCTCCTAATTGGTTCCTTGCCTTAAATTTCTCCACCCTCCAGTCCACCCTCCCTACTGAAGCCAAAATGCTTTTCCTTAAGCACAAATCTATCCATAAACTTTCCTACTGATTTAAGTCCAGTGGCTTCCTATCACCTCTAAGAGGAAATATAAATTCTTTCCTTCAGCTTTTAAAGCCCTACCCAATTTGGCCTCAACCTTTCTTTCCTTTATCTCTGGGCATTACTTCCCCTCTCACTCTCTGCAATCTAGCAAAAGAGATCTTTCTATTCTTCTCCCATTCCTGGAATACATGCCCTCCTTGCTGTTGTTCAGTTGTTCTTCAGTCATGTCTGATTCTTTGTGATCCCATTTGGGGTTTTCTTGGCAAAGATATGGAGTGGTTTGTCATTTCCTTTTTCAGTTCATTTGACAGATGAGGAAACTGAGGCAAACAGAATTAAGTGACTTGCCAAGGGCCATACAGCTAGTAAGTGTCTGAGATTAGATTTAAACTCAGAAAGATGAGTCTTCCTGATTCTAAGCCTGGTACTTTATCCACTGTGCTACCTAACTGTTTCCCTCCCTCTTTATTTCCATTTTAGAGTATCTCTTTTCCTCTGAAAGGCAATTTAAACATTATCTTCTGCATGAAGCCTTTCCTGATCACCTTCCCTTCCCACTAGCACTCTCCCTTTCAAATTACCTTGTATTGAGTTACTTTGTATATATTTATATTTGCTCATTTTCTATTTATGCAGTATATGTTTATATCGGAAGCAGCTAGACAGATCATTGGGTAGTGCCTGGAGTCAGGAAGACCTGATTTTAAAAATTTTTTAACGTATTATCATGCATTTTTATTGTACAATTATGGAAAACTTTTCTCTTTTAGCTATATCACAAAAAAAGCAAAATAACGAAGTGAGAAAATTAGACTTCAATTTGCATTAATTTCAAAACTTCTCTCTTAAGAGGTGGATAGGACATTATGGATCTTTGGAAGTATCTTGATTGGTGTAGCTATGTCATTTACAGTCTATTATCCTTACGATATTGCTATTACTATTATGTACAATGTACATCTTGTTCTGATCATTTAATTTTGCATCAGTTCATATAAGAATCCCCAGATTTTTCTGAAATGATCTTGCTTGTTTTTTCTTTTTTTTAATTAAAAAAAATCAATTTATTGGTATCTTTTGCTTTTGTTTCACCTATATTAGAGGTGTCAAACTGAAGGTTCTGAATAAGACCTGAATTTAAATCTAACCACTTACTAGCTCTGTGACTCTGGGCAAATCACTTAACTTCTGTTTGCTTAATCCACTGGAGCAGGAAATGGAAAATCACTCCAGTATCTTTGCCAAGAAAACTTCATGTGAGGTCATGAAGATCCAGACACGATTGGCCAACAACAATATATTTATATATGTGCTTGATGTCTCCTTCATTAGAATGTGAGCTCTTTGAGAGCAGGGGTGGTTTATTTCTGTGTACTTATATATAAAGCCTGGCACATAGTGGGAGTTTAATAAATATTTGCTGATTGATTGATAAGAAAGAATCCAAGATAACTTAAAGGTTATAAACATGGGAAACCAAGTAAATGACTGAATAAGAATGAATTCAGATAAAGGAGCAGGTTCATGAAGAAAGGATGTTTGGAAGAAAGGATGTCTGGTTTGGACATGTTGGGCCTGAGATGCTGGTAAAATATACAGGAAGATATGTCTTGTAGATAGTTGGGGATGCTGTCTTTGAGCTCAGGAAAGAAAATGGGACTATAAAAAACGATTTTGGAGTCATCTGCTTAGAAGTTGTAGCTGAAGCCATGTGAGTGAATACGATAGTCAAAAAAGAGATAATTGAGATATTTTGTTCTAAGGACAGCTAGGTGGCACAATGGATAGAGTGCCAGGACTGGAGTCAAGAAGATCTGAGTTCAAATCTAGTCTTGAACACGAGCTATATGACCCTGGATGAATCACTTAACCCTACTTATTTCAGTTTCCTCATCTGTAAAATGTGCTGGAGAAGGAAATGACAAACTACTCTAATCTCTGCCAAGAAAACCCCAGATGGGGGCCCAAAGAGTCAGACACAAATGAAATGGCTGAGCAACAACAACATTTTATTCTCATGTCACAGTAATTCCCCTTTCTTGCATTGACCTTCCCTTGTTAATGAAGCAAAACAAAAGCATGTCATACTGAAATCTGACAATTGTACAATATTCTATCCTACATCTCTTTGCCAATGTCAGACACCTAATACAAGACTGGGAAGAAGATGAAACATGGGTAGAGAGATAAGGAGGAGAACTAGAGAGTAGATAGTCTCTAATGCCAAGGAAAACTAGACAGTAGAAAAGGGTGGATAATAGTGTTAAAATTTATAGCGAAGTCAAGGAGGTTGAGGCTTGAGAGAAGGCCATATGACTTGGTGATTAAGAGGTCATTGGTCACTTTTTGGAGAAAAGATTTGGTAGGGTGATAAGGACTAAGATGGGATTGAAAGAGATTGAGAAGAGAGTGAGTAGCAGGAAAGGAAAGAGATCAGATGACAAGCAATGTTTTTATTATTTAAGTAGGAAATAAAAGAAGTGAGAGATAGTATGATGGATATGTGGGGTAGGGGAATGAAGGGCTGTTTTTTTTTAGTGGAGGATAAGGGAGGCTTAGAAAGAAATGAGCATGTAGTAGGCAGATGGAAAGGACCCAGTGGAGAGGAATAGATTGGAGATGCTTTTAAGAGGGAAGATGAGGTGGAGCTAGGTACCAGAGTGGATAGGGAGCCAGGCCTGGAGTTGGGAGGATTTGAGTTCAAATGTGGTCTCAGACATTTCTTAGCTGTGTGACCCTGGGTGAGTCATTTAACCTCAATTGCCTAGCCCACACTGCTCTTCTCTCTTAGAATTGATATTAAGGCAGAAGGTAAAGGTTTAAAAAAAGATATCACCAATGATATCATAGAAAAAAAGAGGGAAGATGACTATTGGAACAGTCAATAAAAATTTATTAAGCGTCCACTATGTTAAGTGCAACAGATACAAAGAAAGGCAAAAGACTAGTTTTCTTCTTAAGGAACTCACAAACTAGTGGGGAAGACAACATTCAAAGAACTATGTACCCACAAGGTATATCCAGGATAAACTTGAAATAAACAACAGAGTTAAGAAAGTATTAGATTGTAGGGGAATCTGAAGTGGCAGAGAAGATAGGATCCTGGGAATGGGATGAAGAGTGCAGGTGGAGAGACTGACTCCTCTGTCTAGAGATAATATATTAAATGCTACAGAGATGTTTTAAAGAGTGAAGCTGACTAAACACCTTTTGTATGTACTCAGTATTCTTACTGATAGAGGAGGTTCATTGGTCAACTATTAAGTATAAGAACTATGAGTGGGCCTGGGGGGCAAGAGGAGAAAAAATTTGGGATATCCATTATGGGAAATGAGAAAAGGAATTAATGGCAGAGGAATAGGAGAGAAGCAGTGGAGGCCAACTTGAAATTATATGTATGATGAATTTTTACTAAGTAAAATTAGTTCCGTATTATGCTTTTCTTTATTCAGAAATGCTAAGCTCCCTTAAAGCTGAAATAAAATGAAAAAAAATTCTTTTTAAAAATTTGATTTTATTTCTAGTTCACATGTCTCTCCTCTTTACCCCTCTCCCATGCATGGAGAAGGTAAGAAAAACAAAACTCATGACAAATATGTATAGACATGCAAAACAAATTCTTGCATTAGCTATGTTCCTCCACCCTACCCCCATACAAAAAAAGAAAGAAAAAGAAAGAAGAAAATATGCTTCATTTTGCACTCAATCTTTCTGCTTCCCTTGCTCTAGAGGTGTATCAAGGCCTTTTATTTAACCTTACTTTCCTCTCTTAGGCAATATGCACTTTCTTTCCTATCAGGATTTGACTGCTCACTGGTCCTGACCACTCAGTCTTGTATTTGCATTTATGTATTCTTTTTTCAATTCTTCTTATTCTTCTTAAAAAATTTCAAATTTCTCCTTTCTCCACTACTCTTCTTAATTGAATGATTTTTAAAATGGATCAAAGTCCTCTTAACAAACTTGCATAATCCAACAAAGTAAATTCCCACATTGGTCATTACAAACAATTCAAGTCTCATTCTGAATTTTAAGTCTACCATTTCTCTGACAGGAGATGGGTAGTGTGGTTCATCATTAGTTGTCTGGACTCATGGCTTGTGATCATATTCAAATCCTACTCTTTCTACAAAATTCAGGTCAAGTCCTTTCTTTTTCCATGAAATCATCTCTCATGACTCTAGGCCACACCATGTTTCTCTTTTCTGAACCTGCCTCTGAGCTTCTCTTCTTTGTCTTACTCAGAGTTGGTACCACATATCCCTTAATTGTTTTATGTGTTAGTTTCATCTTCCTTGTTGGGGCAAAGACTGTGTCTTCTTTTTTTAAATTTTTTTAAAACCCTTAACTTCTGTATATTGACTTATAGGTGGAAGAGTGGTAAGGGTAGGCAATGGGGGTCAAGTGACTTGCCCAGGGTCACACAGCTGGGAAGTGTCTGAGGTCAGATTTGAACCTAGGACCTCCTGTCTCTAGGCCTGGCTCTCAATCCACTGAGCTACCCAGCTGCCCCCTTAATTTTTAAAAATTATTTTAGAAAAATTTTTTCCATGGTTACATGATTCATGTTCTTGCTCTCCCCTCCCCCCACACCCCCAGTAGCCGATGCACATTTCCACTGGTTTCTTCCTGTGTCATTGATCAAGACCTATTTCCATATTATTGATAATTGTTCTAGGGTGGTCATTAAGAGTCTACCTCCTAATTGTGTCCACATCAACTCATTTGTTCAAGCAGTTGTTTTTCTTCTGTGTTTCCTCTCCTGCAGTCCTTCCTCTGAATGTGAGTAGCATTCTTTTCCATAAATCCCTTAAAATTGTCCCAGGTCATTGCATTGCTGCTAGTACAGAAGTCCATTGCATTCGATTTTACCACAGTGTATCAGTCTCTGTGTACAATGTTCTTCTGGCTCTGCTCTTTTCACTCTGCATCAATTCCTGGAGGTCATTCCAGTTCATATGGAATTCCTCCAATTTATTGTTCCTTTGAGCACAATAGTATTCCATCACCAGCATATACCAGAATCTGTTCAGCCTTTCCCCAATTGAAGGGCATCCCCTCATTTTCCAGTTGTTTTTTTTTAAACCCTTGTACTTCGGTGTATTGTCTCATAGGTGGAAGATTGGTAAGGGTAGGCAATGGGGGTCAAGTGACTTGCCCAGGATCACACAGCTGGGAAGTGGCTGAGGCCGGGTTTGAACCTAGGACCTCCTGTCTCTAGGCCTGACTCTCACTCCACTGAGCTACCCAGCTGCCCCCATTTTCCAGTTTTTTGCCATCACAAAGAGTGAGGCTATAAATATTTTTGTACATGTCTTTTTCCCTATGGTCTCTTTGGGGTACAAACCCAGCAACGGTATGGCTGGATCAAAGGGCAGGCATTCTTTTAGTACTCTTTGGGCATAGTTCCAAATTGCCATCCAGAATGGTTGGATCAGTTCACAACTCCACCAGCAATGCATTACTGTCCTAATTTTGCCATGTCCCCTCCAGCACTCATTATTCAGGGACTGTGTCTTCTGCTGCTTTGAATCTCCCACATCTTAGTCAGTGATGATAAACCTTTTAGAGACCACATTCCATGCCATGCCTTGCCACCAAGTGCCAAGTATGCCCTGTCCCCCCTTATCTCACACAGGGGAGGGAGAAAGTGCTTCCATTGGATTGCTAGGCAGAAGGGCAGGTGAAGTAAGGAATGTCCTCAGGCACAGTGGAAAGAGGGAGGGGAGCAGCTGTGTGAGTCCCTCTGCCTTTCTAGTAATGAACTGTGGGTGGTGATGATGCATGTGTGTCCACAGAGAGTGCTCTGTGTGCCATCTTTGGCACATGTGTCATAGGTTCACCATCACTGTCCTAGGTCTTTGAAGACTGTGTGAGAGAAAGAGGAGTCTGAAGCCCAGGAACTGGATCTCAGCTGTGCTAGTACTAGTCTCTACAGCTTTCCATATCTCTGCTTCTCTATCTCTGAAATGAGGGATTTGAACAAAGTGAACTACATCTCCATCCAATTTGGTCTTTTTTTTTTTTTTTTTTTAACTCTTACCTTCCAGTTTCAAGGCAGAAGAGTGGTAAGGGCTAAACAATGGGACTTGAGTGACTTGTCCAGGGTCACACAGATAGGAAGTATCTGAGGCCACATTTGATCCCAGGACTTCCCATCTCTAGGTCTGGCTCTCATCCCCCTCGCTCTCCAATTCGTTCTTAAGAATGAACAAAGACATATACAGATGCTCAGTGAATACTTGTTGATTTATTGCAAGCTAAATCGCTACAAAGTCATTGATTTCCTACAAGCAGAATAGCTGGTTACTTTAATACACTAAATAAACCAAGACAGTGATCTGAAGCTCCCCTTGGAGGGGGTGCCTTTTTGGCTGTTGGGGCTCCCCCTGTGGGAATGAAAGCATCTTCAAAGAGCCCAGTCAGCTAATGTTTTTCTCCGAATGCCCTCCTAATGAGGTATTAGATGGGGGCAGCACCATCCTGGTGGTGGGGCTGCTGACAAAATCCATTAGCACTCTCTCCTCTCCCCTCCAGCACTGGACCCAGCTACTCCAGGTTCAGCTCTTGACTTCAGAGTGCCCCCAGGGGCTCTGCTCCACAGTGGGGATCTGGGCTGGGCTGAATTGAAAAAGGAAATTGGATGCTGGTATTCTTATGCCCACACCCAAATTACCCGAGAGTGCCACCCACCTACCGGGCAGGAGAGGGGGATGGTGAAGTTTCACTCAGTCTAATGAGTTACAGCTTGAGAGAGGAAGGAGGAGGTTGGGGGTGGGGGGAGGAGAGAGAACAAGAAGAAAGATTGGAAGGAGAGGAAAACCCCTAGGCAGGGCCCTCTGTCTCTTTGAGGCTGACAGTATACTTACTCTCAAGGTGGATGGGGGAAGGGGGCTGATAAACAGGGAAATCAAGCTATAGTTTTTAACTAGGCAGCCAGCAATACAGCAGTATAAGTACTCCACCTCCACCTCCTGGCAGAGAGGTTAAACCCAGCTTCCTCTACCAGCACCTGGAGCTGACTAAGTGGAGGAGACTTGAGTCAGGTTGGGAGACTGTTCCCAAGAGTTCTCCTTTGGAAATGAGGCTTCAGAGTATTAGGGAGTTTAAAAAAAAAAAAGGAAAGTGGAAAGAATTCTGGATTTGAAATGAGAAGTTCTGAATTTAAATCAAGATGCTACTACTTACTGCTAAGGATGTAATTTCTCTGCGCCTCAGTTTCCTCAGCTGTAAAATGAAGGGATGGGATTAGGCTGACTCTGAGGTCCCTTACAACTAAAACAGTCTATGATTCTTTGATCTTATGGAATGGCATAATTATGTAACGGTATATTGGATAGAAGGTCAGCTTTGGAGTCTGGAAGGCTGGAATTTAAACCCTGCCTCCAGTGTCAACTAGCTATGTGATGATGCTACCAACTTTCAACCTTTTGGTAGCGCTTTTAGTCAGGGGTTCTTAATCAAGGATCCGAGGACCTGAGGAGAAAGACGTCTGGGGTCCTTGGGTAGGAAACAAGAGATCTTCATTTCCTCATACTTAATTTTCTTTGTAGATCGACAAGGCTGGGGAACATTTCTTAACTTCTTACTATGGCTGAGGCACTGAGGTAAGCCCTGGAGATACAATAGGAAGTAAACAAGGAGGTCCTTACTCTCAAGGAGGTTGCTTTCTAGAAATATTGGGCAAAAATAAAAGGAAGGCAAAATATAAAAGGGGAAAGGCATAGGAGAGGAAATAGTATAAGGGTATCCATTTGAGCACTTGGCAGCTGATGAGGCAGTTTGCGCAGATGGGAGAATGGGCCATGAGTGGAAAATGAGAGGTGCAGTTGGGGTTTATCATGATTTGGGGGTTCCAGGCAGGTACTTACCCAATCACTGGGTCAAACTCAAGAGTGGAGTCATTTCTAATGCCATGTATTTTATTTTACGCATTTAAAGTTGTTATCCTATGAAAGGGTCTATAATGCCAAAGGGTTAAATGGTACAAAAAAGTTTCAGAGTCCCTTTAAGACTAAGCTGTAGTTGAAGAGCCCATTTGTGAGCCTTCCCTACATAGATTAAATCCTGGATCCAGACCAATGGTAATAACATTACTGGTAGAGCTTTGTGAGGTGGGTGGAAATCTCCATCAGGAAAAGTAGTGACCCCAAAATGGCTCTGGCAGCAGTTTGGGCAAGTCTCAGGAAGGAGAGGGATAGCAGACTCTTTTATACTCCTTGTAAATATGTGGGTAGATTGGGTGGTTGCCCGCCCAGGTGCTGTGTTTGGAAGAGAGTGAGAATGCTCCCCATTGCAAAGATCTCCCTTCTCTAGCCTATCATTGATGCCTGAAATTAAGGTATTAGTGGCATGTTATTTTTGATTCATTCCTTGGGTTTAGAATTGCCCTCTTTAAAAATGCAAATGATTGGGGGGGGGAACCACTCATTAAATCATTAACCTCTTAGTGGGAATTAGTTTATCAAATTACTTTCCTTTGTGACAGGAAGTAGAGTGAAAACATTGCTCACCCGAGGGCATGGGGGGTGGTGGGTGGAAGGGGCCTCTTTTGCCCCTTCCAGTGGGCACATTCTGAATTTAGTAGAATGGGATCTAAAACTCCTATCCCAAACATCCACAGGACCATAAAATTATAAAATGCTGGAACTGGAAGAACATCTGTTTCAACTCTTTCATTTTATAGGCGAAGAAGTTGAGGATCTGAGAGTCATAGAACGACTTGGCAAAGATGTGCTGCTCCTACTGTACTATATTATGGTAGTACATTATGGTAACAAATGTATAATCTTGTGAATTGCTATTTACATAGTGCTTTAATGTTTGTAAAGCATTTTACATATGTTATCTCATTTATAAAAAATGAGACCCAGAGAGGTGAAGTCACCTAGGTTTCTTGACTCCTAGCAAACTTTTCCCCTCACTATGTCATGTTACTGAATAGCTATTTAAATGGTATAAAATAGAAGCCAGTGCTTTGATATAATAATAGTAGTTAACATTTACATAGCACTTATTAAGAGCCAGACACGCTGCTATTCTTTTACAATTATTCTCTCATTTGATCCTTGCAACAGCCCTAGAAGGTAGGTGCTATTATTATTACCACCATTTTACAGATGAGGAAACTAAGGTTAAGTGGAGTCCTTATGGTCCCATGACTAGTAAGCATCTGAGGAAGGATTTGAACAAGGGCCTTCCTAACTCCAGGTCCTGTCCTCTATCCACTGTGCTATTTATCTGCATCATTTAAAGATAATTCACAAAACGACAGCAACACTTGAATTGGTGGGAATCAGAAAGATTAACATTCCCCAAATCAAGAAAAATGTTGTGAAAGAAGAGAACTAGTTATTCAATATTGAATTTGATAAGCGTTTATTATGTGCCTACTACGCCCCAGAGATTTTGCTACCAGCAGGTGATAGAAAAACAAAATCAGCAACAATTTCTGCCCTTAAAGAGAAGGAATGATGGTATGTACGTAAGTATCCTTAGAATTGAAAAAAAATTGGCCCCAGTTGGTTGGTTATGATGGATAAGATAAAAGAAAAGGTTGAAGATCAGGCTCTAATAGGCATCTATTAAGCACCTACTATGTGCTGGGCATTGTGCTGGATGCTGAAGATAAAAAACCCCCCAATAAGAATGAAAGGGGATGGTGTTAGAATTGCAAACCTGTGTGACCAGAAAAATGTTGGTAGCCTTGACAGAAATTGGAAAATTAGAAACAGGGGTGGGTAGAGGGAAAGCTATGTGATGTGTTATTTAGACTGACTAATGGGTGTCAACAAGGACTTTGTTGTGGATACTAGTTTGACAGCATTCTCTTGCCATAAACAATTGTCTTTCAAAGAATGCATGGGGCTTTGGACATTTGATGCCTCAAAATTAGAAGGTTGTTCCCTCAATAAAATCAGAGAATACTAGAATCTTAGAGTTGGAAGGGCTCTTATAGGCCATTCAGTCCAATTCAATGCAGTAATTAGATTCTTCTTTTACTTCTTTATAAGAAGTTTATCTTATTTTACACACACACATATGGCTGGAAAATGTATTGGGGAAGAAATATTGAGTTTGAACTAGAAAGGGTCAGATATAGCATGAGGCAATGGTCAGAATGCTAGATCTAGAGTTGGAGGTCCTTGATTCAAATCCTACTTCCACTAGTTATTACCAACATGATTTTGTCTAAATCAGTTAATACCGACTGGTTCACTTGGCATTAGTTTCCTCACCTGTAAAATGATCAGGTTGGATTATAATTTCTTCCATCCAGAGGTCTATAGGCTCCAACCAGTTAGAACAGGCTCCAAAGAGCCAATTGTTAAATTTTCAGTGAATTTATACCTCAGAAAGGGGCAAATCTTATAAATCAGAGCTTGTTTTTATTGTTTTGATGATTGTCTATAGACTTAAAAATGGAGAAAATGTAGATAATGCAAATTGAACTTTAAAATGTGACTTGTCTTTTTGGGAAGCTGGTTGTTAAACATTTCCCAGAACACTGCTGCTTTCATCAAAATGTATAGTCCCATGAACTCTTGTGTGCCAACAAATATCCTATTCCACTCCTCAGGCACTCCATTTGAACCATTACATTCGAGTTCCTTGGCTGGGGGATCCAATCTCAAACTGCTTGGTCTTTAGGGATTTCCATTCAGAGGATGAGCCCCACTTATTTCCAACAACAATCCAAGCCCTTTGGGATGAAGATGATTTTCAAGAAACCCCAGAGTCATTATATGCTGTCCTCTAGTCTCACACTCCAGAGCCTTCTGTGGGATGTAGTGGGTCTCACTGCAGTGTGGCCTATTTATGAGACTGCCAGGGAACTGTTCTCAGCAGGAGAGGAAACAGATAATGACATTGCTTCAGAGGGTTAATCAGAGCATGCTGATGGCTTTGCTTATGATTGCCAACTTCCCTTGACCTCTCCTTTGGAGGCACCCTAGCTTAGTGGGAAGAAGAATGAGTGTGGAGTTGTTGGTGACAGTTTTTTACCCTCTTACTTCCTAAAGAGATTGATATAATTATATACATTTCAGACTATCACAGCAAGTTTTCCTCTACGGATTCACAAATTCAAAGCACAGGAATATACTAAAGCCAGGGAAAGGTTTTTAATCTTGCCTGATACAAAGGGTTTTTTTTTTTTTTGGCATAACTACAGCTGTAAGAGACAGGGTGCTTATTGTTTGGTATGTCTGTATTTCATGCATGGCCAGGGATGAGTGGATAAAGTGCTTAAACCTATTTGGGAGTGGAGGAGGGGAGGGAAGCAAGAAAAGGAAGGTAGTAACTCAGGAAACAGAAGCAATAGCGTAATGACTCCCTTGGAAAGAAAAAAACAATTTCTCCTAGTAGTTCAGAGGCCAAGTGGGAAGGCATCTAAATCAACCCTTTTTCTTCTCCATCCCTAATATGGCATTCTAGTGCTTTTACTTGCCTTATAAGTAGTATAACTAATATTACTAATAATACTAATTCTACTGGGTAGTATAGTTGAAAGAATGCTGGATCTGAGAGTCAGAAGACCTAAGTTCAAGTTTTGGATCAATTATTTTAACCTCTCTGAATTTCTTTCCTCAACTGTATAAAGAGAGAATTGGTCTGGGCTATAATTGAGAAATTTAGAATAAATAAATCTAGAAAGTTATTATAACAAATAAAATAATAATCATTAATAATAAATAATAAAAGTTAAAATGTTAAGGTTTGCAAAGCCCTTCACATATATGATCTCATCTGGTCTTTACAAAAACTCTGTGAGATGGTGCTATCACTAGCCCCATTTTACAGTTGAAAAAACTCACAGAGGTTAAGGGACTTATCCAGGGTTATATGATTAGGAAATATCTAAGGCTGGATTTGAACTCAAGGATCTGTTAATCCTGGGCTCGTAGGAGGCAAAGTGGATAGAATGTTGGGCTTGGAGTCAGGAAGATTTTTCTTTCTGAGTTCAAATCTGGCTGCAGACACTAGCTGTGACCCTGGGCAAGTCACTTAATTATGTTTGCCTCACTTTACTCATTTATAAAATGAGTTGCAGAAGGAAATGGTAAGCCACTCCATTGTCTGACAAGAAAATCCCACATGGGGTCATGAAGGGTTGGACATGACTGGAATGACTGAACAGTGACAACAACTCCCTGGATGCTCAGTGAAAACTTCTATGGAAGTGAACAAAAAGAACTCTCAAGGAGATAATTCTAATAAAGTAATAGGTTTTATAGAAAGGCATTTCACCGTTTCAAACTGGAGACTGCCTAGTATATCCAATTTGGAGTAAAGTTCAAACTTTCCATCAGCTGAAATGAAATCAATCAACATTTGTTGAATGCTGTTATGAGAAAATTAAATATGCTTGGCACTTTTCACTATATATACATTTCCTTTATATGACTGGAGAGAATCTTTTTTGAGATGGTTGCCAATAATAGAAAATGAATGATGATGGTAATGGTATTCTTCCTACTTATCCAATGAAAACCATCATTAGTGTTACCTTCTTGATATTCCCTGATTTTCAAGTGGAGAAATTTATCACTTCATAGATTTGCCATTGGCTCTCTCCACAGCTCTCCAGGTACTTGTCCCGATATTTCATGATTGACAGATGAAAGTGCTGGAGGGCTGGACCAATTTTCAGGGCTATCTTTCTAGCATAATTCCTTCCTTTAAGGCTCTTTCTGTAGCTTAGATACTTAGCTTTAACTCTTTGAAGTCATTTAGTTTTAACTCTTTGTGAGGCTCATTTCATAGGCCAAGTTATGATTTCTCTCCTTTTCTTTGTGCTTTCGTCCCCTTTGACTCAGTAAACTATAGTGATTTGGAAGAGCCATAAGACAAAGAGAATGCTAACTGAACATTTTGGAGCATAGCAACCCTTCTTCACTGTTGTTGATTATTATGATAATAGTGTCTTAAAGTTACTTCATTTTGGTGCAATGATGCACAGCACATTCATTTGAGCAAAAAAAGAAGATACGCTTGTCACTAGGTCAGAGTAAGAGATCACTAATGGACAACCAACCAGGTCTTCCAAAGGATGCCTGGAAAGCTTCAGGTACTTGGGTAGGTGGATCTCTCTATGGTGAATTCATGGAAAGACCTGGGCAACAGTCAACGAGGGTAAATAGGCACAGATAGGTTGTAATCTGAATTGTTGAAGGTAGTATTCGCATTTAGGAAATCACAGAACCATTGGAATATTTGAGTGTTTGAATATAATAGAAAAATCAAGGTTAGAATCAGGAGATTTGGAACCTAGTGCCAGGTCTGCCACTATCTGTGTGACTTCAGATAAGTTATTTAAATTTCTGAGCTTTATTTTTCTAAAATATGTAAAATAAAAAAATGGAACTAAATGATCTTCAAATATCTTTTAGTTCTCAAAGTCTCTTATTGGTTTGTTTGGTTATTTTTTTTACTTTGCTGTGAAGAAAAAGGGCTCTTTTTATTGCTTCTTTGTATTCTGGAGCTTAATGATAAATTATATCCAAGGAAACTGGCCTATCTATTATAGCTTGGCTTAGGGGGTTTCTTCCCTCTGCTCTAAGCTATTATAAGATGCTGTTATTCCCTGCTAAAAGGTTCCTGAATCCTATTCCTGAGGTGGTTACACTTTAGGATTGAGTGACCTGCTTCTTCCTTGGAATTTCCTTGGGGTCTGGCACTACAAAACCAACACCCCAATACCAGCTCAAATGTTTTTCTCTCTTGCTTAGCACCATTCATGTAAGAGTACTATTTTTTATTATCAGTGTGGAGAGGAGAGAAAGAGTATGAGGAATGAGATGTGGGCATGAGGGTTTATTCTGGGGTAACTTGTATTAAAGGCATGCACTTGGGAATGGGAAGGAAAGAAAGAGACGATAGGAGGAAAGAAGGCAGCCAGAGAGGGTAGACTCCAGGAGGAATAGAAAACTCATGCCTTTTTTTTTCTCTCTCGACAATATAAAGGGCTACCAGAACAGAATCTATAGATAAAGGTATTTTTAGCCTGTCCATCCTTGCCTGTGACATAAAGTGTTACTGTAAAAACCTTAAATGTGTAAATGCTTTCTTAATTTCTTATCCCCCCTTTGGTCTCAGGAAGGAGGAGGTGACTTCCACTTATCGCATCCCAGGTCACAACCAATCTTTTCAAAGCTATAAGGTTTTCAGTGCAAAATTCTTGAGAAAATATATCAAGTACCTTCCTACATTTATTGTGATATTGGTGCTAAGCAGATAGCACTGCAGATGATCTTGAAGGTCAGATGAAGGGAGAGAAACTGCAAAACAGCATGACTCTGCACCCAACTGCAAGCTAATTGGGAAGGAAATGGTTTCTAACTGACAGACTGTGGTCTGATAACCAAAATCTCATAGGGACAAAAGGTTGGTGGCATTTAAAGGGGGATAGCTTCACTATTTAAAGTGGGCGAACAAAAGGAATGAAAACCCCTCATGGGATGGGAAGTTCCATTAGTAGATATTACCAGCCTTGCTTTTACCCCTTCCTATGCCACAAACCCTGAACATGTGCAGTGTGTCCTCAAGGCATTCATTGGTTAATTTACTTATTCAAAGTAAGGCAAGAACAGTGAACAACAACAATAGCAACAAAGAGGGCAGAAAAACCTTCAAACAAATCACATGCAGGCAGTATTTAAGATACTGTACGTGGTTTGGTTGTATGTGTGTGTGTGTGTGTGTATAAGTGTGGACTTGATCTGAAACTGCTTGCATGTTAAACTACAGAGGAATTTACCTAATCATACAAATACTGAGCATTCAATGGCAAATATAACAAAGTAATATCAATTTATTGATCCATACACAATACTTTATTGAGTGCCTACTATGTTCCAGGTTCCTACTATGTGCTTGGGATTGGAGGTATAAGTATAAAGAATGAAATAGTCCTTATTTATTATGAGCTTATAGTCTAATGGGGAGACAATGAGTTCATATAAAATATGTATACAGCATAAATACAAAGTTAACAAGTACACAAACATAAAGTATGCACACATTTGTGTATAAAAAATATATATATATACACACACACACACATATACATAGATCTAATCTATATATCTATATCTATACATCCAGGGCAGCTAGGTGGCACACTGGCTGGATGGGGAGTCAGGGAGATTTGAGTTCAAATCTGTCCTCAGACACTTACTAACTATGTGACCCCAAGCAAATCCCTTAACCCTGCTGGCATCAGTTCCTCCTCTGTAAAGTGATCTGGAGAAGGAAATGGCAAATCACTCCAGTATCTTTGCCAAGAAAACCCCAAATAAGGTTATGAAGAGGTGGACATGAATGAAATGACTGGACAACAACAAATATACACATAAGGTGTAGATAAATACAAAGTAGTTTGGAAGGAAGGCCTCCTGGATTTTCTGGGAAAAGACAAGTTTCAATAGTTTATCCCATTAAACAAAGGAGAATTCCAACATTTCAGAAGATTATAATTAAATGACAAATCAATTTAAAAAATTACTGAAAAAAGTTATCATCAAAGATGAGAGCTAAAAAAGATGGGAGTATTATAAGCTGAGGAAAGATGGAGATTATGGATGAAAATTTCTATATTATATACAGTTATGCCTATATTTATGGAAGGACATAGAGTCACCCAGGAGAAGTAGGTATGGATGGATTATGAATTTATGGAAGGGCATGGGAAGAGAGGCAGCTGGCCTTGCCCTGGAGAGAGCACTGAATTTAGAGTCAGGAAGACCTAAGTTTGACTTGTAACCATAACCTCTCCCTAGCTGTGTGCCTCTGAATAAGCCACTTAGCCTCTGTTTGCCTCATTCTCCTCAACTGTAAAACAGGAATAATAATATCACTGACCTCACAGGGTTGTTTTGAGGATCCAGTGGGATAATATTTGTAAAAAGTGCTTAGCGGAGTACATGGTACATAATAGGTGCTATGTAAATACTTATTCCTATCCCTTTCTCCCTTCCTTATTTTTGATATCTACAGATAACTGAGATATTTCTGGTCCACAATGGGATGTCATATGCCCTGAGAGGCAAGAGGAAGAAGAGCTCTGGTTTGGAGTCAGATATTTTGTATTTGAAACCTGGCTTTCTGTTTGTTTTTGTATAAAACAGGGTAAATGACTTTACCTCTTTGCATCTCCATTGCTTCATCTGTAAAATGAAGATTATATTAAATAGTTCCTAGAGCCTTCCTTGAAACTCAAATCCCAAGATAACAGTTATGTAGCTATTCTTTTTTTTAAACATTTATTAATATTCATTTTTAACCTGTTTACATACTTTATGCCCCTACTTTCCCCTTCACCCCCCGCTCTCCCCCCACCCATGGCCAACGCACATTTCCACTGGTTGTAACATGTGTCCTTGTTCAGGGCCTATTTCCATATTGTTGTTAGTTGCATTGGTGTGGTAATTTCGAGTCCACATCCCCAATCATGTCCACCCCGACCCATGTGTTCAAGCAGTTGCTTTTCTTATGTGTTTCCTCTCCTGCAGTCCTTCCTCTGAATGTGGGTAGTTTTCTTTACCATAAATCCCTCAGCACTGTCCTGGGTCATTGCATTGTTGCTGGTACAGAAGCCCATTACATTCGATTTTACCACAGTATATCAGTCTCTGTGTACAATGTTCTTCTGGCTCTGCTCCTTTCGCTCTGC
>NC_058130.1:536841473-536899915 GCF_016433145.1 Gracilinanus agilis | reverse complement strand
AGTTTTCTTTCTCTGTTTTTGGTCTACCTGGCTTTGGAATCAGTACCATATTTGTGTCATAAAAGGAATTTGGTAGGACTCCTTCTTTGCTTATCATATCAAATAATTTGTATAGTATTGGGATTAGTTGCTCTTTGAATGTCTGATAGAATTCACTTGTGAATCCATCAGGCCCTGGCGATTTTTTCTTAGGGAGTTCTTTGATGGCTTGTTCAATTTCTATTTCTGATATGGGATTATTTAGGTATTCTATTTCTTCTGCTGTTAATCTAGGCAATTTATATTTTTGTAGATATTCATCCATATCTCCTAAATTGTTATATTTGTTGTCATATAATTGGGCAAAATAGTTTTTAATGATTGCCTTAATTTCCCCTTCGTTGGAGGTAAGGTCTCCCTTTTCATCTTTGATACTGTCAATTTGGTTTTCTTCTTTCCTTTTTCTTATTAGATTGACCAGTACTTTGTCTATTTTATCTGTTTTTTCAAAATACCAGCTTCTAGTCTTATTTATTAATTCAATATTTCTTTTACTTTCAATTTTATTAATTTCTCCCTTAATTTTTAGTATTTCTAATTTAGTTTTCATCTGAGGGTTTTTAATTTGTTCGCTTTCTAATTTTTTGAGTTGCATACCCAATTCATTAATCTCTGCCCTCCTTAATTTGTTAATATATGCATTCAAGGATATAAATTTCCCCCTGAGTACTGCCTTGGCTGCATCCCACATAGTTTGGTAGGATGTCTCATCATTGTCATTCTCTTCAATGAAATTGTTGATTGTTTCTATGATTTCTTCTTTGACAAATTGGTTTTGGAGAATCATATTGTTTAATTTCCAATTAGTTTTTGATTTGCCTCTCCATGTGCCCTTACTAATTATTATTTTTATTGCATTATGATCTGAGAAGGTTACATTTATTATTTCTGCTCTTTTGCATTTGTTTGCAATGATTCTATGTCCTATTACATGGTCAATCTTTGTGAATGTACCATGCGCAGCTGAAAAGAAGGTGTATTCCTTTTTGTCCCTATTTATTTTTCTCCACATATCAATTAAATCTAATTTTTCTAGAACTTCATTCACCTCTCTTACCTCTTTCTTATTTATTTTTTGGTTTGATTTATCTAGATCTGAAAGAGGAATATTTAGATCTCCCACTATTATGGTTTTACTATCTATTTCCTTCTTGATCTCTGCCATTTTCTCCTTTATGAATTTGGATGCTATACCACTTGGTGCATATATATTGAGCAGTGTTATTTCCTCATTGTTTATACTGCCTTTAATCAGGATATAATGACCTTCCCTGTCTTTTTTAATCATATCTATTTTTACTTTGGCTTTGTCAGAAATCATAATAGCCACTCCTGCCTTCTTTTTTTCATTTGACGCCCAAAAGATTTTGCTCAAGCTCTTAACCTTAAACTTGTGTGTGTCTACCTGCCTCATATGTGTTTCTTGTAGACAACATATGGTAGGATTTTGGTTTCTGATCCACTCTGCTATTTGCTTCCGTTTTATGAGCGAGTTCATCCCATTCACATTCAGAGTTACAATTATCAGTTGTGCATTCACTGACATTTTTGTATCCTCCTCTAGACCCACCCCTTCTTCTTACACTATTTTCTTTTAAACCAGTGGTTTGCTTTGAGCCGGTGTCCCTTATCCCCTCCCTTGATTGACTTCCCTTTCTTCCCCCTCCCTTGTTATTCCCCTCTTTTTATTTTTAAAGGCCTATTGAATTCTCTCCCCCTTCTTCTCCCCTCCCTTTTTTGACCTCCCCATTCCCCTGTTCCCTTTGCTTTGTCCCTTCTGACTTTCTCAGTAGGGTTAGATAGAGTTTGTTTTTTTTTTATCCAAATGGATAATAATGCTACTCTTCCCTCTCCGGGTTGATTATACTGAGAGTAAGGTTTGATTATTCCCTCTTAATGCTCTCTTCCTCTCCTTCTTATGATAGTATTTATCCCCTCCCCTTCCCATGCCCTCTTTGTGTGTAATAGAATATCCTATTTTTCTTATTTACTCAGATTTTTCTTGGTGTCCCCTACTATTCCCCACCTCTTTCCCCCCCTCTATGTCATCTTAGACCATTTAGTAACCTATCCTCTCCCTGTGAATTATTCTTCTGGTTGCTATAATAGTGAATATTATACTAGTGAATAGAGTTCACTACAGAGAATTATACATAACATTTCTCCACCTATTAATACAGATAATTAGATCTTATTTAAGCCCTTAAAGAGTCAAATTTAAAGAATTATAAGTTTTCTTTCTTTTCCCTGTTTCTTATTTACCTTTTCATGTTTCTCTTGGTTTTTGTGGTTGGGTATCAAACTTTCTATTTAGTCCTGGTCTCTTTTGTGCAAAAACTTGGAATTCTTCAATTTTGTTGAATGCCCATACTTTCCCCTGGAAGTATATAGTCAGTTTTGATGGGTAGTTGATCCGTGGCTGAAGACCCATCTCTCTTGCGTTTCTGAATATTGTGTTCCAAGCCTTGTGGTCTTTTAGCGTGGAGGCTGCCAGATCCTGTGTGATCCTGATTGGTGCTCCTTGAATTGTCTCTTTCTGGTTTCTTGTAAGATTTTTTCTTTTACTTGAAAGCTCTTAAATTTTGCTATTATATTCCTTGGTGTTGACTTTTCTTTGTCCAGAGTAGAGGGTGATCTATGGATCCTTTCAATGTCTATATTGCCCTCTTGTTGTAGAACTTCAGGGCAATTTTGCTGAATAATTTCTTTAAGTATGGAGTCCAAGTTTCTATTAATTTCTGCCTTTTCTGGAAGACCAATAATTCTCAAATTGTCTCTTCTAGACCGGTTTTCTTAATCTGTCACTCTCTCATTGAGATATTTCATGTCTCCTTCTATTTTATCAGTCTTTTGACTTTGTTTTATTTGTTCTTTTTGTCTTGAGAGATCATTGGATTCTAATTGTTCAATTCTAGCCTTTAGGGACTGGTTTTCCTTTTCAATTTGGTCATTTCTGGTGTTCAATTTGCTTATCAGTTCATTTGATTTCTGAGCCTCACTTTCCAATTGTGAAATTCTGCCTTTTAAACTGTTATTTTCTTGCCAGATCTCTTCCATCTTCTTCAAAATCTCAGTTTTGAACTCTTCCATAGCTTGTGACCATTTTTCCTTGTTTTGGGAAGGTTTGGATACTTGTTTGTCCTCCTCTGTTGTCTGGATTTTCTCTGTGTAAAAGTTGTGGAGTGTTCCAGAGTTTTTCTTGATAATCTTTTTCTTCCTCTGGATTTCTTGGCTTGCCATCCTTAGCCCCGCCCCTTTTCCGGTTTGTCTTCACACTCAGGGTCTGCCTGCGTTTTCTAAGCTCCCAGGGCTCCGGTCTCCTTGTCCTCGGGGTCAGGCCTCCTGGTAGTTCCCGGTTCTGCCCCTCTGCCCGAGGCTCCTTCAGCAGTCTTTGGGGGTGCTTCCACTGCTGAGCTCCGGTCTGCACAGGGTCCTCACTGGAGGTCCAAGCCTGGGCTGGAGATCTTTATTCAAGCCTAGGGCACTGCCTTCACCCACACAGAAGCTAGGGAAAGTAGGTGGGCTGGAGATCTTTATTCGCACCTGAGGCGATGCCTTCAGGTGCTCGGGAAAGTCCGGGTGTTAGAGATCTTTGGCCCAACTGGAGGTGGTGCCTTCACCCATGTGGACACTGGGGGAAAGTCCCTGCAGGGCCCCCAGCCACCTGGGGTCCCTCGACTTACAGCACACAGATACAAGCCCTGGGGCTGCCAGTGATTATCTGGTTGCCCCAGTCCTGTTTTCACTCTTGTGAGAGGTGTGTGGTGTGGAGTGGTGGGGGAGGGGCTTCTTCCTCTCACGTTTTAGTGAGAGCTGTTTGACCCCTTTATAGCGTGGAAATGCCTCGATTCTGCGTACCTTCAATGCTGTGCTCTGTTGTGGGGTTCCTTAGTTCGTCTGGATTCGTTTTTATGTCCCCTTGAGGAGTCCTGTATGCTTCGGTTAGGAGAGATCAAGCACATGCTCCTTACTCTGCCGCCATCTTAACTGGAAATCTATTCTTTTTTTTTTTTTTTTTTAAGGGCAAGTCATTTATCACTCTATATGTCCCAATTTTTGGTGAAAGGAAAGCATTTACATAAGCATTTACATTCATATTAAATTGAAATATCTCTACTCATTTCAGGAGACTGGACTGCTCTGGGCCAAACTTATCTCAGACCAATCCAGTTTGTTCAGGTTTGGGACTGGAGCAAAATGAGACTCAAACCATCCAATATCTAATAATAAAGTTTATTTGATGAGAGTATGAGGTTACACAGTGGATATAGTAGAATGCATGTTTTATCATTAGTTTGCTGGATACATGAATGATCATTGTATAAATCATAGTTCTTATAGCTTTTAGGTTTTTTTTTACAGTGTTGTTATTTATATATAGTTCTGCTTTTGCTCATTTAATTTTTTTTAAACCCTTGTACTTCGGTGTATTGTCTCATAGGTGGAAGAGTGGTAAGGGTGGGCAATGGGGGTCAAGTGACTTGCCCAGGGTCACACAGCTGGGAAGTGGCTGAGGCTGGGTTTCAACCTAGGACCTCCTGTCTCTAGGCCTGACTCTCACTCCACTGAGCTACCCAGCTGCCCCATTACTCATTTAATTTTTAATCAGTTTATAAAAAGTCTGAAATTGTTCACTTTTGTAAAATTGGTAGTACAATATAAAATGTTCTTTTGGTTCTGCATAGTTCACTCTGCATCAGTTCATGCAAGTGTTTCTTCTCTCCATGAAGTCATCTGTCTCTTCATTTCTAACAGCAGCATAGGAATACTCCAACCCATTCATAGGCTACAATTTATTCAGTTATTCCTCAGTTTTGAGACAGTCTCTTATTTTTAATTTTAATTTTTTATTTTTTTGCCATCACAGAAACAATTGCTATAAACTTTTTGTACACAAAGGATCTTTTATAGTTCTGACTATTCCCTCCTTGGTGTTATCCTTCCTCTTAACCTCTGGTCCCTATTGCCTCATTACTTAGTAAGGAAAAACCAGTCTTACCTGCGCAACACCAAGAATAATGCCTAATTTTCTATAAAACGAAGCTGATGTAAGTTAATAATGTCCTCATCTTATAAAGTCATTGTGAAATTCAGTGAAAATGAAGGCCAGCAAATATTTAGGTACCTACACTATGTGCAAGATACTGTACTCAGTGCAGCAGATACAAATTCATTTATTCATTCAATATGCATTCCTTTAGTGGCTTCAAAATTGTAGGCACTGTGCTAGGAGATGGACATTCAAAAGGGAAAAAAAGAAACAGGTCCTGCTCCAAGGAGATTATATTCTATAGGAGGAAATAGCAGGTACATAGATAAGTAAACACAAAATATAGGCAAAGTAATTTCAGGGTGAAGAGGAGACTCCCAACTGTATGATATCAGGGTAAGTCTCATTTAGGAAGCAGTAAATGAGCTGAAGGTTGAAGGAAATCAGGGATTGTAAGAGTCAGACACAGGAGAGCAGGGGGTTTGAAGGGAAGCTGGAATGATGTCACATTGAGGAACAGCATGTGGGGAGTTTGGCTGGAACATATAGAGTATGAAAGGGTGGAATTGGCAGTAAGCATAGAAAGGTAAGCTAAAGTCGGATTGCAAAAGGTTTTAAAAAATCAAGAGAGAGGGCAGCTAGGTGGCTTAATGCATGGGGACCCAGGCCTTAAGACCGGAGTCCTAGGTTCAAATCTGATCTTAAATACTTTCTAACTATGTGACCTTGGCAAATCACAACTCCAATTGCCTAGCTCTTAAAGCTCTTCTGCTTAGAAATCCATACTTAATATTGATTCTAAGACAGAGGTAAATGTTTTTAAAAAATCAAAGAGATGAAAGTAAGAGTAGATTAAAGAAAGAAAACACTTGAATTTCAATATGGAAAGACATTAGTCCTTTAGAGCAGAAGTGGCAAACACAAGGCCTGCAATTCTTTGGAGTACAGCCCAAACCAAATTATTTGGGTAATTGGGAAAGATTAAACAAAATAAATACAAATACAATAGAACAGAGATAATGTTAATTTGTGATTTTCTAAGTCAATATGCAGGAAGGAATCCTTAAATAAGGTTTATTGGCTCTGGCTTCTATTTGAGTTTGATGCTATTGGTGTAGACTAGAAAGTACCTTAAAGAGCAAGGATCTAAAGAATTATATGGACTCAGTCATTGTTCAGTTGTTTTCAGTCTTATCTAACTCTTTGTGACTCCATTTGGGGTTTTCTTGTTGAAGATACTAGAGTAGTTTGCCATTTACATTTTATAGATGAGGAAACTGAGGCAAACAGGGTTTAGCTGCACTGCACCACCTCGCAGCCCCTGAATTTTACTCTTAGCTACAATGAATTTATATTCTACCAGAGTGGCGGGGTGGGGTTGGTGTGACTAATTACCTAGATAAGCAAACACAAATTTTGATGCATAAGAGGTTAAGCATAGATCCAGATAAGATGCTCTAGGACAATTTGAGGAAAGGGAGAATGTTGCCAGCTGAGATAATCAGCTAAGGTTTCATGGAGGAATTATTTGAATGGATCCTTGAAGGCAGAAGATTCTTAATGGTGCATATAAAGAATAAATGCATTCCAGGAATGGGGAATGGCCTTTACAAACATGTGGAGGAACAAGATGACATGTCAAGGTCAAGTAATAGCTAGTTATCTAGTTTGGCTGGAACTTAGCATACATGCAGAAGAGGTTGGTGAAAGTGGGTGATGCCAGAATGTGGAGGTTAATCAGGTTAAGAAATTTGATTTCCCCCTTTCTCTAGGAAATAGAGAGCCATTGAAGAATTTTGAGAAAGTGAATGACATAGTTATATATGTGACTTTAGCAGCTGTGTGTAGGTTGGCTGAGAAAGAGTATATACAAAGCAGGGGGACAAACGAGGAGGTAGTACAAAAGTACATGTAGGAAGTGATGAGTTCTTGAACTAGAATGTTGGAGAGAACTGGAATGAGTGGAGAGAAAGGGATAGATGCAATAATCTTGAGGAAATCAGTGGGTTTTGACAATTATTTAAAAAGCCAAAGGTGGCTCTGAGGTCTAGTGGCTGGGAGGATGGAGGGACCACTAACAGAAATAGGCAAAGTGGGAAGAGACAGGCTTGGTTGGGAAAATAATGAATTTAGTTTCAGATATTCTGAATTTGGGGTGGAGGTAAGACATTCAGGTGGGTAGAGCCAATGGGCTGATGGTGAAACAGGATCTTTGTCCAGAAGAGAGGGTAAGAATGGAAATGTAGATTTGGGAGTCATGTGTAATAGATGTAATAATGGGAGCAGACAAATTCACCATTTGGAGTAGACAAGATTACTATTAGAGAATGTAGAAAGAGAAGAGAAAAAATCCTAGCAGAGAGTCTTAGAAGTGACACACCTCTACTTAGAGGGCAGAAAAGTGATTATGAACCAAGGAAGGACACCAAGTAGGAGTTATCTGATAGGTTGGAGAAAAGTCAAGAGAAAACATTGTCATATAAGCCAAAGGAAGAATGAGAATGTAGCAGGAGGTGGCAAATAGTGTCAAAATGTTGCAGAAAGTTTGAGAATGATGATTGAGAAAAGATCATCAGATTTAAAAACTGATGGTTATGGGTGATTTATAGAATAAATTTCAGAAGCACAGAGAGATCAGAAGCCAAATTGCAACAGTTTCAGGAATGAGTGCTGTTTCCATTGTACCACTTTACCTCCCACAATTTTTTTGTTGGGCAGTGGGGGAAGAGAATAAAGACTACCTTTTTTTTTTTTTTTTTTTTTTTTTTTTAAAAGGAACTTAACAATGGCTAAGAAAAGAGAGAGGATGAAACTTTAAGAAATGTTAGAGTTAAGGAAAAGTCTTTTTAATAATATCAAAGACCTGAACATGCTTGTAAGGAAATGGGAAAGGAGGTGGTATATAGGAAGAGCAAGAAAGAAAGAGAGAGACAGATAGACAGATGGACAGTCAGACAGGAAGAAATAGAGAGCCAGACAGAGGGTGATGGTATAAATATAGATCAAATTCCTGAAGGAGGTGGGAGGGGATAGGATCAAGGGTATGAGTGGAGGGGTTAACCTTGACAATGAGAAGGGCCATCTCTTTCTTAGATGTGAGGTAGGAAAGATTAGGATGCTCATAATGGAGGACCTCAGTCTCTTACTTTAAGATAGAGAGATCATCTGTCAAAAGAGGATGAGAGTGAAGTTGGAGACTTGATGAGAGAAAGTTTGGAAGAGCCACTTTGGGGAATATGAATCAGTTGGATAGCATTTTTAAAGTCCTCCTATGAGCCAGGAACTGTGCTAAGCACTAGGGATATAAAGGTAAAAAAAAAGTCTCTGCCCTCAAGGATCTCACAATCTAATGGGGGAGACAACAAACTAACAACTGTGTAGAAGCAAGATACAGACAGGATAAATTGAGGGAATTTCTCAAAGGATGACCCTACGATTAAGGAAGCCTGAGAAAGGCTTCTTGCAGAAACTGGGACTTTAGCTGAGACTTGAAAGAATCCAGTGAAGGGAGGAGGCAGAGATTAGGAGGAAGAGCATTCCAAGCATGGAGGCAGTCAGGGAAAATTCTTGGAGTCAAAAGATGGAGAGTCTTGTTTGACAAACATCAAGGAGGTAATTTTCACTGGATTGAAAAATGACTATTTTTTTCATTTTTTTCCTTTTGTATCCCCAACATTTAGCATAACATTTTGCAAAAAGTAGGCACTTACTAAATGCTTATTAGATTGAATTGAATTTACATGCTACTCAATGCCCTATGGAGATGTGAAAGTGATCATTGCTTTTCTTCCCCCACCCCACCCTGTAAAACGTTTTTTCCTTTTAATCAGCTAAGATTCACCTCACCTTCTACCCCAAAGAGGTGAGTGCAAGAAAAACAAAACAAGAAGCAAAATAGTCAATCAAAACAAATTTGTACAATGGCCATATCAGAAAAAAAATTTCTTTCATTGTGAACTGAGTCTTTCACTTCTCTTTCAAAAAGTGGGTAGCATATTTCCTCATTAGTCTTCTGAAATTCTGGTGGAACATTACACTGAACAAGAATTCAGCAGGCCAGCATTTCATTACATTGATATGCCATAACTTGTTCATCCATTCCTGAGGATGGTTTGTCCAACTGGATGTGAACAGAGGGGTGGTCCTACCTTGCTAGAAAACTTCAAGTATTAACCCAGTGACTGATGGCTTCTGTTACAGTCAGAGCACTAGTCTAACTAAGGAGAGATTCCCCTCACCCTGTTGGCTTCAAGGTTGCTGAATTTCAGAGCCATAGCAACTCTCAAAAAACCATATAGTAAATTACTCTTTATCAGTGGAGGGAGTTCCCTTACTTATGAAGTAACAGGTTCTTGAAATATTGAAGCCAGGATACAATATAAGATTATTTATAGGAAACAGCATCAAGAATTTCGAGTACTTTAAAGAATACTTAAAGCTACATAAAAACTAGAAAATAGAAGCAAACATTATGCACAATTTATATTATTTTCCACCCTTCCTTTTTTCTGGCACATGGAAGGTTCTGTCTAAGATCACTCATGTGCAACATATGTTTAGCCATTTTTGTGCCTTTGAAATTAATGGGTCGATGCTCTGGCTGCCGACTGTCACTATATAAAAAGAACAATCTTATTATTTTTCAGGAGCAAAAGGCAAGCAACATTTTCCATTCTGTCATCATTGGGAGCACTACAGTTGGGGGCAGGGGAAAGGGAGGTTTAGGGAAAGCACATCTCCCCTCCTCCATTGTCCTTGTTCATTGCTTTCAAATATGGGCATCGTAGGCCATGTTGGTATAGAGTTCTGGACATGCCAGGGGCTACCTGGCACTCAAAGAGATAAGACAATTTAGTTTAACACAAATTGAATGATTCCAGCCTCAAGTCCCAATCAAAGAGATTTACTGTGGTTTTAAAAAGACACTGATGTTGACTTGACTAGTGAAAAGATGCATGGAGACTGCATGGAGAAAAGAGCTTTATATTAACCATTAAATGTTGAAAACAACACATGTTATTCATCACTTTCTTAGGGAGAAAATTAACACTCTCTCTAAGCTTAAGACATCTTCAAGCAAATTGTTGGCATTTTCTAAGAATGACAGACTTTGTTTAATTAGTCAAAAATGTATAGAATATAAAAGAAAAAGTAATGGGAGACAAGCATTATAATCAGAGAATCTTGGATCTTGTTAGAAGGGACTCTAGAGTTCATCTAATTCAATCCTCACCTCTTACAGATGAGAAAACTGAGCCCCAGGAAATTAAATGACCCACCAAAGGTCACAGACATTCAGTTATAGAACCAGGACAAAACCCAGATGTTCGGGACTTCATATCCAGGGTTCTTTACATCATGCTGCCTCAGGCTATATGTCTACACAGGTTAAAATAGAGGGTCAAAGAAGTCATTTGGATAACTGGATGGATTTCTTTTTGATCCTGTGTTCTCCAGATGAGCTGCTTTTGTTGATCAAATTCACGGAATAATTGTCTTCCCTTTCCTTTGCCTAAGGAGGCGAAGATTTTACCACAAACCTAATCATAAGCTTTCAAAAAACTGGGCAAGGATTTGGGTGGGGTACTGGGGTACTGGAAACCTCAGTCTTGTTTCAAATTAGGTTATTACAGTTGTATATTTCAGAAGGGTTTTACATAGCCAGTTGGTTATATATCTCATATTAGTACTAACCCTCCTTAAAAGTTTTGTTGTTACCTTTTTGTTTTTGTGCCTCAGTTATTCTTCTAGTCTTGCCATTTCCCAATATAACTCTCCCCTTGTAACAAAAACAAACATAAAAAAATGCCAGCCTACAAAACGATGTTTAGTAAGGTGACAATATTTCATATCCATAAGTCCTCACCTCTATACTTGGAAGAGGAAAGTGCCATTTCACTTCAGTTTTATGAATCCCATTTTACTGGTGAAAGAATTGAGACTAGACGATAGAATGATTTCTTCCTTCATGGTTAAGGAATGGGTTTGATATAATTATAGGGTTGTATATTTACAACACTCTTGGAATAAGAATTCAAAACTCACTGAACTGGCATTACATATCACAGAATTTCAGAGCTGGAAGGGACCTCAGCCACTATCTATTCTAATCCATACCCTAAAAATACCTCCATCTGTAAAATATTCTGCAAGTAGTCATTTGACCTTTGCTAAAGACCTCTCATGGGGGTGGGGTGAGGTAGGGAGAGATATCTCACTGTCTCTCAAATCTGCCTCTTCCATTATTGCATAGCTTGAATTATTAGAACGTTTCCCCCCTATGTTGCCTAAATTTGTGTCTTTGCAACTATCACTCATTAATTTTATTTCTGTCCCCCAGTGCCAAGCAGCACAAGTCTAATCACTCTTCTAGGTGTCAACTCTTCCAAGATTTGGTCAGCTATCACTTTCATATCCAACACTTCCTTCTCAGTTCCCATCTTTCTCCTTACCAACATTTTTAAAATTCATTTTACAGGCTTTTCTTTTTTAATTTCATGTTCCAAATTATCTTTCTTTCTCCCATCCCTCCCTCATTCATAGAGAAGGCAATATACATATGAAATCATGCATATTTTTTAAAAAGTCAGAAAGTGAGAAAATTATACTTCAATCTGTACTCAGATTTCATCAGTTTCCTCTCTGGAAGTAGATAGCATTTTTTTTTTTACCATGATTCCTTTGGAATTGTCTTAGTCTTAGATAATTGTCTTGATTAGAGTAGCCAAGGCTTTCAGTTAATCATCATTACAACATTGCTGCTACTGTGCAAAATGATCTACCAATTCTTTTCACTTCACTTTGCATCAGTTCAGATAGGTCTTGCCATGTTTTTCTGAAACTACTCCCTTGTCATTTCTGTTTAAATTTTAAAAATTCCAATTTCATCTAAAAACAATTTTTAACATTTATTTAAACATTTTTTGAGTTCCAAATTCTCTTTCTCTTTCCCCGACTCTTTCATTGAGAAGGTAAGCAATAAAAATTATATTCATTTTTATATAATTTATATTTATTTATTTGCTTGTTTGTTACATTAAAACACCCAGGTTAGTATTTCCCTCTCTCTCCTCCTCCCATTACAGAAGGAATCATTTGATAAATAAATATATATGTATATAAAACTATGTCTTGCTTATTTCTATTTATCAGTTCTTTCTCTAGGGGTAGACTTTTTTCAAACAATATTTCTGTTGCTATATATAATGTTCTTTTGGTTCTGCTCATTTCACTCTTCATAATTTCATGTCTTTCCATGCTTTAAAAATTATCTATACCCCAAAGAGATAATGAGGAAAAATACTTGTACAAAAATATTTATAGCCGCACTCCTTGTGGTGGCAAAAGATTAGAAAATGAGGGGATGGCCATTGATTGGGGAATGGCTGAACAAATTGTGGTATCTGATGTTGGTGGAATACTATTGTGCTGAAAGGAATAATGAACTGGAGAATTTCTACATGAACTGGAAAGACCTTCAAGATTTGATGCAGAGTGAAAGGAGTAGAACTAGGAGAACATTGTACACAGAGACTGATAATACATGTGGCACTATTGAATGTAATAGACTTTTCTATTAATAGCAATACTAATACAATTCAGAGGAACTTATGAGAAAGAATGCTATCCACATCCAGAGAAAGAACTGTGGGAGTAGAAACATAGAAGAAAAACATATGATCGATCACATGGTTCGATGGGGATATAATTGGAGTTTTGGCTTTAAAAGATCACTTTATTGCAAATATGAATAATATGTAAATAGATTTTGAACAATGATACACATATAATCCAGTGGAATTGCTTGTCATCTCCTAAAGGGGGGAGAAAAGAGGGGTGGGAAAAATTATGAATCATGTAACCATGGAAAAATACTATAAATAAATAAATTATAAAAATTAACCTGCTCACCATTTCTTATAATGTAATAATGATAATATATCACTGTAATATATATTATAAATTATTATAAATAATATAATGTTCCATCACAATCATATGCTACAACTTGTTGAGTCATTTCCCTATTGATGGGCACCCCTCAATTTCCAGTTCTTTGCCATCACAAAAAGAGCTAAATATTTTAAATAAATAAATATTTTAGAAAAATAGGTTCTTTTCATTTTCCCCTGATCACTTTTGGAAATAAGACTTATAGTGATATTGCTGGGTCAAAATATATACACAGTTTTTATTACTCTTAGGGCATAATCTTAGATTGCTCTCCAAAATGTTTGGATCAATTCATACTTCCACAACAGTGTTATCCCCTTTTGTGTCTTCTAACATCTTCCATTTTGTCCTTTTACCATTTTAATCAATCTGTGAGATAGATGTGAGATGATATCTCAAGAGTTATTTTGATGTGTATTTCTCTAATCAATAATGATCTAGAGTGCTTTTTCATATATTTATACATTGCTTTGATGTCTTCATCCAAAAACTGTCAGTTCATCTCTTTGACCATTTATCAATTAGGGAATGGCTTATATTCTTATACATTTGACAAAGTTCTCTATATATTTTAGTATGAGACCTCTATCTGAGGAACTATCTATAAGACACCCCCTCTACCCCTCCAATTTTCTTCTTTTCTTCTAAATCTTGGCTACATTGTTTTATATTTCTTAGTATGAATGTTCTCTCTTGCCCCTTTTCTTATCCCCCACTCTTCCTCTAATATCACCTCCCTTCTTTTATCTCCTTTCTCCCTTTTTTCTTAATCTATATACCCTTCTAAAAGAGCTTTTAAAAAATCTTTATCTCTTACCCACATATCTCCTTTTAAGTTAAGAAAAAATTTACCCTTCAAAATATATATGTATTATTTCTTCTTTTATTCAGTACTCATGAGAATAAGGTACTAGCATTGCCATCCCTCCATCCCTTCCTTCCCTGTACTGTAACATTTCTTTTATTCATACTTCATTATATGAGATAATTATTCCTATAATGCCCATTTTATGATATAATGCATAGTCTTATACTTAGGTTTATTTTATATGAGATAATTATTTATACCTCCCCATCCAATTTTATTTTATTTTTTGACTTATCCCATTATATTCAACTTGACCTCAAAGCTTCTATCATATATACTCATTTAAACCACCTAATTAACCATTTCCTCATGTGAGAAGCAAGGAGTTTTGACCATAATAAATCCTTTATAATTGGTCTTTCATTTTTATCTTATGATTTTTTCTCATTCTTTGTTTCATTCAGTTCTGGTCTTTTCTTCAAGAATATACTATAAGCAACTAGAAAGACACAATTTAAATACTGTAAAGTTACAATTGGAATAATGTAAGATTTAGCCCTTTTGACCAACTTCTAGTGCTCCTTTGTGCCCTAAAATAGTGACCCAGAATAGTATCTAGGCAAAAGAGTTACCTATTGTGTGAGGTAAATATCTAGGGGTCCTCCATTTCAGCTTTGATCCTGTGCACTCAACTGATGGGACATAGAAGTCACAGAGTTATGTGGCATGTCTGATGGCTTGACACTGGGGGATTCTGCCATCCCAGCATCAGTGTTGCCATGGAGGGAGGAGTTAGGAACTTTTTGAAAAGTGAGTTGAAGAGGAGTGGGTTTCTTTTCTCTGGACCAGGCTCTTGAACTAAATTGTCTTTGGTTGCTTGCTTATCTTATCTGGCCATCTCTGACAGGTGGAGGCTTGGAGACCTGCTACAATAGGGGATTGCATTTTCACCTAAAGTTGAAGGCTTCCATCTCTCTCTCCTAACTAACAAATGTTTTTAAATATTCTAACAAGCCTTAAGATTAATTTTTATTTATAACACTATTATTGCCAGCTATACCCAGTGCCAGCAAAAGGTCCGTTGTAATTTCTTTCTGACCAATTGTCTGTCCTTACCATCTCTGGGCTGAAAGCTCCCTTAACTGCCATTGCTACTCTGCCCACTGCTGTTTCTGATCCATGTATAGGTTCTAGACAGGTTTCCACCCTGGTGTTTCAAACTCCTGTTGACTTCCTAAATTTTTTAGGCTGGAAAAATATCTTACCGTAACATTTTTTTAAACCCTTAACTTCTGTGCATTGGCTCCTAGGTGGAAGAGTGGTAAGGGTGGGCAATGGGGGTCAAGTGACTTGCCCAGGGTCACACAGCTGGGAAGTGTCTGAGGCAGGATTTGAACCTAGGACCTCCCATCTCTAGGCCTGATTCTCAATCCACTGAGCTACCCACTGCCCCCTACTTACCGTAACCTTTTATTGGCTCTACTAGTACACATTTTTAAGATATTATTTTATAATTTTTTATTCAAAGATATTTTATTTTCCCAATAACATATAATAATAATCTTCAACATATGTTTTCCAAAATTATAAGAGCCAAACCATCTCCCTCCCTCTCTTCCTTCCCCCCATTTGGAGGTGATAAGCAATTCAACCTGGCTATATGGGTATTATCATGCAAAACACACTTCCATATTGGTCTTTGCTGTAAGAACACACTCATATAAAGCCTCTCCTCAATAAACTAAATAAATTGATGTGAAAGATAGTATGCTTTGATCTTCGTATGACTCCAACAGTTTTTTCTCTGGAGTTGGATAGCATTCTCTAATATAAGTCTTAAGGCATTATTTTAAAGTTTTTTGGAGGGGAATATGAAAGAGTTCAACTGAGTTGGCTCTTATCTGCTAGACTGGTTTCCTAAGTTTTCTTTTTGTCTGATTAAATAGTCCCAATTCCTTTAACTAATTCTCATATGATATCTACTTAAGGCTCTTCTCCATCCTGATTATTCTCTTCTGATATTTTCTAGCTTATTGAAATCTCCCTTTCAACTCTAATGGCCTAGGAATGCCTGCTAACAAAATGAAGGTCATTTTGCTTTGATTCATACTTGATAAAGAATATATGCTTTACCAAATGAAATAGTTCCATCAACCTCTTGTTAGGAATACTGTAAACACAGCCATGTTTAGTTTCTGATCTTTTAACCTTTCTTGCTATCTCATAATTACTGTAACTTTATGAAGAGTATTTCTGTTTTTGGTGTCCCAGGAAAGCTTCTCTCCCTGAACATCTCAGAAAAGAGAAGGACAAAGGAGTGAGAAGATGTGGCTTCTAGACCCAACTCTGTCACCAACTAGCAAAGTAATCTGGGACTAATATTTTAATTTCTCTTGGTGTCAGTTTCTTTATATGTAAAATGAGACAGTTAGATTGAATGATTTCTAAGCTTTCTTCTATAATTTTTGTTCCATCAGTCTTTGAGCATATCTTTTCCTTTTAGCATATGGGGAGGTTCTGTTTTTTTTTAGTTACTACCTGCTTAAGCCAGGGTCTTACATTTGCACACCCTAAGAAAAATCTGAAAATGACCACCTTTTGCATTTGAATATTGTGACTTTTTTGCGTTACTGTCCACCAGACTTCTGAACCACCATTGTCACATTGCAGCTTACCTTATCACGAATCAGCTAGTTTCTTGTCATATAAAACAGAATTTTTGGCATTCAAATAAATTAATATATAAATAATAATATTAAAATATATCCCTCAGTATGCACCCCCTGCATATTTTACCCCAGGTATTTGCCTTCTCTGTCTGCTCACTGTCTTGCCCCTGTTGCCTGATGATAATAAGAGTTTAATGGGTTGCCCTTACATCCTCTAGTGGCCCTCTCCTGGTGATGAACCCCACAATATTTAGGCAAGCTGGCCCTTGGGCAGCAGATGCAACTTTCTCAGTTTGCTTCAAACTGCTTAGAGCATAACCCTTCCATAGCTCAGATGGTAAAGCCAGGCCCTGTAGCAATTGAATTAGTGTCTCTAATGGCAAATTTGGTATAATTTAGGCACTTTAAACTTTCAATTGTGACTCCCCTCTCTTATTTTCAGACAGTAAAGAAATTAATTATGCAATATTGGGACAAATCACTACTTAACAGAGTTAGTTTCCTCCTTTTTATGATAAGCCTGTTGAATTAGGATCATTTAAAGTTAGTGAACATTTAGTGCTGTTAGGTATCAGAGACACAAAGATTAAAAAAAGTCCCCACCATCCAGGGCCTTGCACTTTAGGGGTAGAAGAAATAATGGCCCAATTTTTTCCTCTCCTAAAATTTTGTGAAATAAATTTTTAACTGCTAGATGGCTCTCTTATTTAGCTTAATTTAGGTCAGAAGTAATGTATGAATAGACGGATTGGAGCTGTTCCTACATAAAACATTTTGGTTTTATGTCAGTATTATTTTGAAGATTCTTTTCTTAAGGTAAGGGCACCCTGAAGAATCACATGGCCCATGCCAATCAAAAGAGACTTGGAAAACCTTCCAACTTCAGTGAACAAGTTCCATGCTCCCTGATGACCTCATTTAGGAACAATCAAAATGCTGCATCTGGCTTTTATATCATAGAGACCTAGAGACTTCTTCTTGGCTATTTAGGATGGTCAGTCCCAAATTACTATCTGCCTTTCACATAAAATAGGAAGTCTAGAATGCTATAAAAGAGCCATTCTTTGCTTTAAATGTATTGCCTGATGGCCAGAAGGCTTGTTTCAGGAAGAGAAATTGGTAGGCAATTCAATACCCTATAACTGGTTGCTCTGCATATATGCTAATGAAGTGACCATCTGCATCACATAATTATAAGTTGCCTCCCCTGACTGAACTCCATGTGCTGACACAGACTGAGAGGAGGCGCACCCTTTTTGGCGGCCACTGCCTGGGGAAGATGAGTTGGGGAAGCAGATCCTGTTTATTCCTTCACTGCAAGGCGCACAACCTGCTGAGTAGACAGGTGCTGGCTGTGCTGATGTCCATGGGCAATGTAGCCTGGTTGTCCTGGTAGCTGACATCTATATCTAGACCTATCTGGAATTTTAAAATTGACACAACATGAAGAGTGTCACTCTCTATTACTGTGTGTCTATATCATCCTAGAAATCCTGGGAGCAGAGTGCCTGGATCACATCCGCCCTTTTCCTGTCAGCTAATGGGCCCCAGAGTTGTAGTGAGGTCCCCATGTGAAGCTGACTAGAGCTCTTTAGCTTTCTAATCAAAGGGTCCTGAACAGAGTCGCTGTCCAGCAATTGCTGAACTGTTGAAATGAGGGTTCCTCTTTTGTTCATTCAACCCTCGTGGGATCCAACCTTTTCTTTGTCAGTTAAGTAGCTGGCACTCAGATCTGATATTTGTGTGCTTTTGTACAAGGCAAGTCATTTTTATTCACTTCTCAAATATCTAATATCTATTTGGAACAAACAATGGCCAGATCTAAGAACAGGTTGGTAATAACCCAGGTCTGCTCATACACCTTACTCTTATCTAGTGTCTCTCCTCTTTCTGGCTTAGAATTCCTGCTGGCATCTATCTGTCTTTTGACACTTTGGTCACACCTGGCCAAAACCCTCTATCCAAGCTACTTTCTGTCCTGGTGAGGTCACATTAGATTAGCAAAATTCTTAAGAATTGCTGAGAATGTGAATCTGGATCCCCACGAATAGGAGGAGGAAAGAGTTGTCTTTCTGATGTGAAGTAGGATTTCAATATTTCACTATTGGGAAAAAGTAAATTTTTACAATAGACCTCATTGATGCCTTTTCCCCCTTTCCTGCTTTTAATAAAATGCCCTCAAAGGCAGATTTTGCATTTCTTTAACATGATTAAAAACTACCACACATCTATAGAAAAAGGAAAATGCTTTGCCCTTCTTTAGTTGATGATAGTAAAAAAAACAACAAACCAACACAATTATCAAAAGCCTTTTTTGAACAAATTTACTTTAGATTTTCCCTGTGCAGAATGAGAGGTCTCAGGTAGGGCAAATAGCAGCCAAGAAAAGATATCCCTTAGTCTAGTTTCATTAGATTGATTATTTGTTAATGATGTGGGCATTGCAAAAATAACTGATCCTGTTTGTCATATGTGACCTCAGCTTATAGAATGGGTCTGATGCTATGGCAATGTCCACATTCATCAAAGTGAAGCTAAGATTAGGATATTATCCAGTTATTTTGATCACTGGAAATAGTCAACATGGCAGCATGGCTTAGTAGACAAATTGAACCATCTAGTTAATAGTTCCTTTTTGGATACTTACCAAATATATGACCCTGGGCAAATCAATCTCATCTTTCTGTTTAATCACATTTCTTTGAATATATTCTTTCCTGTACTTGGAAGGTATTTTCAAATCACAGAAAAAAAAATCCCAAACATCCATTTCCCTGCCCACCCCCACCCCCAACACACACACTGAGCCCAAACTATCCCTTCCTAGACAATTACCATACATTTAAAGACTTCCAGAGGACTATTTCACAGGCAAATTTCTGCTTCCCATTGTGCCCGGAGGTTGTGTAGACACAACCTCCGGGATGACATTTGCATGTCAGTAGTCCAGTGCTTTTCTGATCTTTGTGATGTTTATAAGCAACTGGGGTCACAATTCTGAAAATAATCTTAACTCTAGAGTGTTTATAGTATGCTGAGTGCTCTATGGATGTGTGTTTTTGTTTCCAAAAATAAACTGTATACCTCAGGCAATGTATAGGGATATTAAGCATCCTAACATTTCTGGGGACTGCACAGGGATATTCGCATTCTTTGGTTTCTATCTAAATTAAAGGTGAGGATACTTACCTCCTTACCCTAATGTAAGGAAACAACATTCTTTTTCCTTTGGAGGATTTTTTTGGGAATACTTTCATTGTCTTCTTTGCTTCTATACCAGCATTGCTCTGGAAATGGGGCTCGATTCATTAGCTCCTCTGCCTTTTCCTGAGCTAAATGTCAATTCCCACAGGACATTTTAGAATTGGGAAAGGACTTTCGAGAAGTCATCTTGTATAGACCATCTTCTGTCTCTGAGAGGGCTGCCTGACAAACTCTTCCAGGAATATAAGTATCTAAATAATCCTGAAAGCATTAAGGAAAAAATGCCAGCAATCTCAGTGGTTATTTTATTTGGCCTGCTTTGATAGAAGTATCCTGGGATTGGTAGCGAAGTTACTGGTACAAGACAAAAAACCAACCAAATTTGACCTAGCCAATGATGACTTGTGGGCTACTTTTCAGGGGCATGAGGACCTTCAGTCATCATGCTTAGTCTTCCACTTTCCTGATTTACATCTGTTTTTGAAAGTATGGAGGCTTAGATCACCTCATTGCTTCCTAGAGTTGTTCAACCTTGAATTTAGGCTCTCTCCACTGCTGCATATAAGAATAGACATATTTACCAGGCTTGGAATGCATCCTCTTCTCACACTCACCTCACGAAATCCCTCTATTCCTTCAAGACAAATCTTAAGCACCACATTTTACAGGGAACCTGTCCTCATCCCCCTCCCTGTAATGTTTTCTCTCTCAACTACCTTGTATTTGCTTCTCTTTATATTTTTTCTCTATGTTCTTGTTTATATATGTATGTATATGTGTATTTATAGTATATATTTTGCATGATATAATATATGTGTTATATATTATATAGTATAAATATTCCATGTTTTGATATAAATATACCTTGTAAGACTATGAAAGTAAGTGTAATATATGCAATATTTTATATATAACGTTTGTTATATATAAAATATACACATATTTGCACTTGACTTTTCATTAGATGTAAGCTTCTTGAGAGTAGAGATTATTTCATTCTTTGCATTTGTATCTCCAGAGCCTAGTCTGGTGCCTTGTACATAATAAGGAGTTAATAGAATCATGTTGACTAGTTACCATCTCATCCCTTCTTTTCTTGCTCTACTGGAATATGCCAGAAGAAAAGGGATAGCTAACTTGGAGCTACTTTTGGAAAAGTGCTTGTTCCTGCTGTCAAATATGCAGAACAATTATTCATTCAACAAATATTTATTAAACATCTGCTATACTATATATTACATATATAGTACTATATATTACACCAATAATAGAGATATAGAGATAAAAAAGATTGTTTCTTCTCTATGTTTTGCTAGCCTGTAAGCTTAAGGGTCTATGCCTTATGTACCTCTCCCTTCTTTTTCCATTAGTGCTTACGCAAGTGTGGGAGTCCAATGTGAATACTAGGATTCTCGAGTCTGCTCCATTATCTGTTATTTTTTCATTGAGTTCAAGTCTATACTTTGCATCTATAGTGGGAGGTTAGATTAGAGTACATCCCAGGAAGAATACACTGATTTAGCACTGGAGGATACGGATGTTTTGGACTGATTAATCAATTTTGTTACTGGTCCTTTGGTTCCATGATGGTGGCAAGGGTGCATCAGACAATTGATTGGGTGGCTCACTCAATAGACACTAAAGATAAGAAGCTCATTCTTTTAGCACTCTCTTCTTATTTGTATGAGTATGTCAGGGCTCTTTGATTCTTTCCTTTGTAGGTTAGGGAAGGGCTAGTATTCTCCCCTACCCTAGGAATATGACTTCTTTGACTACTTGACAGCTAAAGCACTTAGGTTGGCTTTGGCAAGCTGAAGACCATATCTTCTTCAGTTTTAGATTTCTTTTGTGAGCATAGGTGACCAGATGATCCTGAGGTAGACCTTGAAGACAATCTCGTGTATTGTACATAGTGATCCTTGGTACCTCAGTTGGTGTTGCCTTGGCAGTGGAAGGAGTTTCTTTATCAGAAAGGATGACCATTGGCAGGAAGAGGAACCCTGTCCCTGAACTAGCATGCCATATGGCAGGGAAATGGAGGATTTTGTTTGTATAGTACAGAATAGAGGTGCAGGCAAAATGATGATTCAGTAATACTATAAAATATTCCAGGTCTTTATATAAATGTTATATTATAAGACAGTATAAAAATAGTCATGTTACTGCTTTTTGTTAAATCTCATGCTTGTGAATCTCGTGTTAAGCACTTCTTTTGTGGAAAGGAAATAAAGAGCCAATCAATATCTGTTTCACATTGTACATTGAATATCTTTCTACTCTCTACCTTTTCCCCTCCTTTTGTGCAGAGGATTCAAATCTAAATTATAAATATTTTTTTTCCTCTCAGGGCTTTGGAGTAGAAGTCTAAACAGAGAGAGAGTGAGGAAAAAGAGCCCGATTCCCCTCTCTCTCTCTTAATGGATCAGGTTTCCTACCACTGAATTGGCTCTGCCTATTCACGCATGGATCTAGAACTGAGATGGGCCTTTTTATGAAGAGGAAGAGGGCTAATGCTTCAGCTGCCTGGGTCCAGGAGTGATTCAGCATTTTGTTATATGCCTTAATGCCCTTCTAGGTATAGACTCTCCTTCCATTTCTGCCTATATTTAGTTTTTTTTTCAAAATTTTATTTTTTAGAAAAATTTTCCATGGTTATATGATTCATGTTCTTAGTTTCCCCTTCATCCCCTCAATCCCCGCCCCCCCCCCCCAGCTGACGTGCGTTTCCACTGGTTTTAACACGTCATCTATCAAGACCTATTTCCAAATTGTTGATAGTTGCATTGGTGTGGTAGTTTCGAGTCTGCATCCCTAATCATGTCCTCCTCAACCCATGTGTTCAAGCAGTTGTTTCCTCTCCTGCAGTCCTTCCTCTGAATGTGGGTAGCGTTCTTTACCATAAATCCCTCAGAGCTGTCTTGGGTCATTGCATTGCTGCTAGTTCAGAACTCCATTACATTCGATTCTACCACACTGTATTGGTCTCTATGTACTTATACTTATGTGTATTTAGTTTTGAGGGAGAGAGGTTAAAAGATATTGCCTTGTTCCCATATTTATAGAATGCCCACTACTATCAGATCAGGCTCTTTTTCCTCACTCTCTCTCTGTTTACACTTCTACTCCAAAGCCCTGAGAGGAAAAAAAATATTTATAATTTAGATTTGAATCCTCTGCACAAAAGGAGGGGAAAAGGTAGAGAGTAGAAAGATATTCAGAAAAATATCTTAGGTATAGAACCCTGGTCTCCTCTATAATAGTCCAGGACTCTTTCCACTATGCCACATAGAAGAGAATATGGGCTCTGCCATCATAGATCTTAGAATTCAGTGTGGGTATGGGGGCAGGTAGGAAAGACTTTAGGAATATTGACAAAAAAAGATATGATATACACTGGTCTAAATGATGGGCATAATGTAGAGAGGAATTCTTTTAGGTATAGGTTGGACTAGATGGTTTCTTAGGTCCCGTTCGACCCAGAAATTAACATGGATTGTCCAGGGCAAAGGAGAGAATAATAACTTTAGTTTAATTTGTTGTCCCAATGTCACTGTGAAGTAGGGAGGGGTCAGTTATTATTGCTTTCATTTTACAGAGGAAGAAATAATTCCAGAGTGAAGAGTTTGCTCAGAGTCATATAGTACAGAGTAGGATTAGAGCACTCAGTCCCCCCCTTTCCATTCCATTTCCATTATAAGTCACCAAGATCAATTATTCTCAATCCACTTTTCCAAAAAATTATTCGCTTTCCCAATGTACATACAAAAGGCGGTGACGTAGCTGGCTTGGACTCAGTTTCTAAGTGTTTCCTGAGTATTTCCAGTACTTTGGAAACTGACAAATATTACAAAATCAGAGCTTGATGTGCTGTTTGTTGATTGTCTAGACTTAAGAAAGTCGTGGAGAAAACTTTAATAATGTAGATTAAACTCAAAAATATATCCTGCCCTACACTTACCCTTTTTCCCCCCCTGGCAGGCTGGTTGTTAAACATTTACACCCCACCCCCAGACCAACTTATACAGCATATACTCAGAAAGGATAATGCTGTTTATTAGTAGAGGACCTTTAATAATGAAAAGATCTTAGAATTTAAAGAAGAGAAGGAAAGGAAGGAGATAGCAACTGCTCCAATGTTTTTCCTTAGAAACAGCATTGAAAGATACAACTGAGTATTTATTCATGGTTTTGCAAAGAATTAATTACCAGGATTCCATAAAGAATGGGTTAAGCTTCATTTCCCCAGGCTTTTTTCCCCCCATGTAGCACTAAAAACTATACACGACTGTCTGTTCTCCAGTGTAAAACAGTTGTGGTTTGTATATAAGGACTGAGGATCATGAAAAGAGCTGTATTAATATATGAACTTAGAAGATATGAAAACCAGACCACTGTATTTTATGGTGTGTCTTTTTGTTCAGAGAAAGGCAGGGATGGCAGCCAAATGCTCAAAAGGCCCTTTGATTCAAGGCTCCTTACATGGCTAATCTTTTCCACATTAGTACATCCCTTACCCAGTTGTAGCAATTAGTCAAGGTGGGCGCCTCAGATTTCTTCCACTGGGTTGTGATGCAGCATCTGGCATCTAGTAACAAATGGGAAATTAAGTTGCTTCTTTTTAGATTTTATTTCACTCTTGTCTTGAAAGCCTTGTTACAAACAAGACTAAAATCTCCATTTTCCAAGCCGACCTCAAGGAGGCTCTTTTAAAAAGTGAAATAATTGCGGCTGATAGGCATGTAGAGCTTGCCGAAGGAAGGGGGCAGAAGGGTTGAGACCGCTGCTCATGTTGGGCGGCTGCTCATCGGCTTCCTAACACAGGGCTGGCAACCTGCCCCTGTGTCAACATTGTAGTGCGGAACTACCTCCTGGCATGAATGGGGGGTTTATTCTCTATGTCTGCTTCAATTGTTGGCTGCTCTGCTGCTTATTTTCGGCAAAAGAAGTCAGAGAAGAGGAAAGAGCCAGTTTATTTTAACTAGATTACAATTTTCCTGATGTGGTTATATTAGTGGGAGTTTGATTAAAAAAAAGCCAAGACAACATAAAACTAGTTTAATTTGGTTAAAAATTGTTAAATTTTTAATGTGTGCTGGACACGGGAGTGTTAAGTGAACTATGGCTTATGGCCATCAGAGTTTGACAAAAGACATAGGATCATAGATTTGAATGATTTAGTCCAACCCCCTAATTTTACAAAGGAGAAACCGAAATTGAGTTCAAGAGATGTTAGGTGACTTGCCCAGGGTCACTTAGACAGCGTTAAAAGCATGATTTGAATCTAGGGCTTCTTGATTCCAAGTCCATTGATCCTCTAAACGGTTCTACTATAGAGTAACTATAAATGAATAAGGAGGAGGGAAGAAGCGAAAGATAAAAATTCAATCTTACTCATATCCTTACACATTCCACAGATTGTTTTTCACTTGTTTCAGTTGTGTCTGACTCTTCATGACCCCAGTTGGTGCTTTCTTGGCAGATATACTGGAATGGTTTGCCTTTCCTTCTTCAGTTCATTTTATAGATGAGCAAACAGGGTTAAATGACTTGCACAGGGAAACCTGGTCTTATTTCATGTCAGTCCTTATTAGACAGTAGAGTCAGCATGTGGGGCTACTAGATGGTGCCAAAATGAACAGAGCTCCAAGCCTGGAATCAGAAATACCCAAGTTCAAATCTGGCTTCTGACACTAACTGGCTGTGTGACCCTGGGTAAGTCACTTAACCTCTGTTTGCTTCAGTTTCCTCATCTGTAAAATGCAGGCAATAATAGCACCTACCTATTAGGACTATTGTGAGGATCAGATGAAATAGTATTTGTTCAGCCCTTAGCAAAGCACATAATAGATGCTGTATAAGAACACAGATCTTGGAATTAGAAAGATCTAGGTTCAAATCCCTGAATGATACTCTTTCAGGTTTAAATCCCTGAATGATACTCTTTCTGTAACCGATGCTCTCATAAATTTGGAAGTTCTCTCCAATGACACAGGTCAACTTATCCATGCCTGCCCAACCAGTGTGATTCTTATCTTCCCATAAGTTTACCACACGGGGATCCACTTAATGTCCTGGAGGCTTCTTCAGTTTCTTCTGATATTGAGAGGGTTCCCATAGAGTTCTCTGGTTGTCTGATGGAGACAGGAAGTGTCAAAGGATGAGTAATTTTTGAATAAAGTTAATGAGCTTACTCTTGGATATTTTAGAATTCAGATGTCAGAATATTAAGAGAGAGCAAATGGAAATGAAAGTCTGGAGAGAATATATAGAGGAGAGAAGAGAGGGGAAAACAGAGGTTTGAGGACAAGGTCACAACTAGAAATTTTGGCACCTGAAACAAGTTTATGGAAGAAATACTGATGGCCAGTTCATTCTAGCTGCACACAGTTTTATTAGGAGAGGGGCAGCCATTTCCCAGACATCTCCCTCTGCGGTATAACCAGTAATGCCCAGCACAGCACTCCCAAAGTATAGAACCCCTTTTTATCTTTTTATCTCAACCCTTTGAAACTCTTCCTTCCTTCCTTCCTTCCTTCCTTCCTTCCTTCCTTCCTTCCTTCCTTCCTTTCTCTCTTTCTCTCTTTCTCTCTTTCTCTCTTTCTCTCTTTCTCCTTACCTTCTGCCTGACAATCAATGCTAAATTCTAATCCCAAGGCAGAAGAGAAGTAAGAACTAGGCAATTGGGATTGAGTAACTTGCCCAGGATCATATAGTTAGGAAGTGTCCAAGGTCAAATTTGAACCCAGGACCTTCTGTCTCTAGGTCTGGTGCTCTATTCACTGAACCATATAGCTGCCCTGCAGCCTGTCTTTCAAGATCCAACTCACCTCTAGGATACATCTTGTAGTTATTAGTCTATAGGTTAATCTCATTTCCTATTCCAGTCACATTAAAAACACTATACATTTTCTCAAACAATCTATTTTCTCTCTTCTATTCAAATTTGGTCCCAGTTCATTGTCTATATCTTATATTTTTTTCTTTTCTTTTTAAATCTTTGTATCCACATACACTCTTTTCAGCATCTCATATAACAGTGGATATTGAATAAATGTTTGGCTTGAATTTAATTAGTAATGAACCAAGTCTTTGGGGGACCCAAATACATATCATTGTTGGGATATATTGTTCATACATCTGGTTTTTTTTCCCCCTCTGTAAATAGGCCAAATTCTTTTGAGTGATTATGGATTTTATTTAGCAGCATCAGAAATATTTCAGGCCTTAATGTAGTCAGCAAGTTATCCACAAATAGGGTCTTGCCATTTATAAGGAATGTCTTTTTTTCTGAATATTCTCCATTACAATGTGAAATACTTTTGTCAAGCATAAAATTTACGCTTTATATAATATTAATAACCTGAAAGTCATAGGACACAGATACATTTATATATATCTGTCTGTCTATCTATCTATCATCTATATGTCTGTGTATCTCTGTCTATCTACCTATCCAAAACATCTATCCATCTGTCCGCCATCTATCTGTCCATCTCTCTCTCTCTCTCTCTCTCTCTCTCTCTCTCTCTCAAGATATCTTGTTGGAGAATTGTCTTAAAGGTAGTCATTTTGTTCTGCCAAATCAATGATTTTATATTCAACAACAGTAAATGTAGGGGATTTTAATTTCATCCTCAATTATGTGTAAAGCAATGATGTCTTTATTAGGAAAAATATAAGTTAATTTAATAAAATATTGAGATTGATTTTGACAGGTATCAGGGCATTGTTCTAGGATAATTACTTTTGAATTTTGTGTTCTTATTGTTACTATCAAATATATCTTTTTTAGGAAAAACAAATAAACCACAAGGCAAAGAGCCAGGTAGTGAGGGTGTCTCAGTGTAGAAATGTTTTCTGCTCTTCACTGTAACAATTCTTAGCTGTATTCCCAGTGTTAGATTGATTGTCAGATATGGAGAATGGAAGGAATTTCCTTCCAGCTCATACTAGCAATTATTTTTCAATTGTCTTCCCTCCTGCTGACCCCCTGAGCATTTGAGGGATATCATCTGTTAGAATCAGGTGAGTTTATCCAGCCTGATCAATTTTTTTTTCTGATGGTATTTCTGACTTTTCTGATGGAGACCTTAATCCTCCCTGTCCACTTTGGTGCTAAAAATTGTCACCATGGGAAATGGACAACGAATTAAAACTAAGAGGTAAGAATGATCAGCATGAAAGGATCGAGATGACTAAGGAAGCCAGAAAGTATGTAGGGATGGTGTAGGGAGGATCACTTCTAGCTCTTGTCTTTATAGTTTGCTTTAATGAGGTACATCACTGTATAACTGGTGTCATGTCATAATTCACTCTATATCTAGTAGCTTATGTTCTGTCACAAAGAGTAATTTGACATGACAGATAACTGTGGAAGAAAACAAGTCAAATTCTCCCTACTGCCAAAGTTACTGCCTCATAGGAAGTTTAGGGCCAATGAAAGCACACACCCTTTCTGGCTATGTGGAGACTATTTTATAGGGATGGACCCAGTGGTACACTTGAGGCCTAATGTAACCTCTTAGGCTAGTTAATAATGGAGACCCAGTCCTTCTACTGAGCCCTGTTCTTTTAGCCACTCCAGAAGGATTTCCCCTCATCTCCTGGAATTTCACTTTTTTGCTACTATTTGTGTCACCCAGAGAATAATACTCATTGCCACTTCCTCTTGCCTGTCAGGATTCTAAGGAAATCCCTTAGTTAAATTCTGGAATCTATCTCTCCATGCCACTATATAGCATAAGAAAATCTGTCTGGGTTGTAATGAGATATGTGCAAGATATTGTCAGAATATAGAAAGTATGCTATTTATCAAGCTATATTATATTCTATATTTGATTGGCACCAAATAATGATCAATTGACAATGGCTAGTGCAAACACGGATTTGAAGATCAATTACAATAGTTTTGTGGGGCCATAAGGATCCCTATGGGGCAGTTAGGTGGTACAGTGGAGAGAGCACCAAGCTTGGAGTTAGGAAGACCTGGGTTCAAATCCTGACTCAGATACTAGCTGTGTGACCCTGAGCAAGCCACTTAAGCCAGTTGGTCTCAATTTTTTTATACTGTCTTAGAATGTAACATTTATATAAAAACCTGGAATATTTTATAGTATTACTTCCCTTATTCAAAGGTATTATTCTGTAACTCAAAGGCTCTACTTTCTTGGAGAAAGCATTCACTGTGTCATCTCAGTTCTGACCCTGCTGTTTGTGTTTTAAAAATCTGTGTTGAGAGCTCTGATTTCCCACCTTGTTTCATTTTTAATATTTTTGTTTAAAGTTTATTTTTTCTTTAGAGCCATTATAGAGTTTATCTGTGTTTTCCCATGATTTCTGGGAATTCCACTGGATTCTTTTTTACTAGGAAGTTGTGGTTCTTCAAAGTACACTGCTTTGAATTACTTTACACAAGTATTTGTTTATAGTATTCTGAGTTTTTTTTTGAATTTTTACTTGTTATTCCTTTGGTCTTTATGAGTATCTCTGTTGAGTTATCTGCTTGTTGCCTAGGTTTTTTCCCAGGCATTCTTACTTGACCTTTTTGTTCCCTCAGTTATTCTCTTGTATTTCTAATCACATATCTCTATTTTTTCCCTCTTTGTCATCTCCCCTTTCTACTCCTGTACAGAACTCTGAGGATGGGTGTCCTCAGCCATTTTGCTTATCGAGGAGTTTGGGGAACTGGCTTATATCCTCAAAGTAAATTTACTGCAAAAAAAATTGGAAGTATTTTCAGACCCCCTTTACACAGGCCTTCTGTTGTTTTTTAGTAATGTTTGACTCTTCGTGATCTCTTGGCGAAGATACTGGAGTGATTTTCCACTCCCTTTTCCAGCTCATTTTACATATGGGTAAATGGAGGCAACCAAAATAAGATCACAGTGTCTGGGTCAATGTCAGTCTGTGGCTGATTAAATCAATACAAGCTTGAAAGGCTCTACCACAAGTTGGGAACAAATAGCTCATTTAGTATGGAAATGTCTCTAAATGTGCACAACTCATGTTCCTTTTGGGCTATTGCACTTTTTTTTTTTAAACCCTTGTACTTCGGTGTATTGTCTCATAGGTGGAAGAGTGGTAAGGGTGGGCAATGGGGGTCAAGTGACTTGCCCAGGGTCACACAGCTGGGAGGTGGCTGAAGCCGGGTTTGAACCTAGGACCTCCCGTCTCTAGGCCTGGCTCTCACTCCACTGAGCTACCCAGCTGCCCCCTATTGCACTTTTTTTGATGTGGGTATGTCAGGCTAGATGGTCCTATGCCACTGTCTCCTATGTTTCACAACTGATACCAAAGTTCTTGAAAGAGACCTCTAGAGTGTCCTTTATTGCTTCTTCTGACCTCCCTGTGAGTACTTGCCTTGTGTGAGTTCTCCATATAATAACCTTTTAGACAAATTTACATTTGGTATTTGAATCATGTGGCCAGCCCATTGGAGATGCATTCTTTACAGTAGAATTTGAATACTTGGCAGTTTAGCTCAAGAAATGTCTGGCATCTTATCTTGCCAGGTGTTCGTCAGAATCTTCCTAAGACAAATCATATGAAAGGGATTCTGTCTCTTAGCATGGCAGTGGCACATTGTCTAGTTTTCAAAGGCATACAGCAATGAGGTCAGTGCCTAATACCTCTTTTTCTCTACACTTTCTTTTGAAGCCTCCCAAATGCTGAGCTAGCTCCGGCAAATGCATGCATCAACCTCATCATCTATGTGTTCATCCCTGGAAAGTATGTTGCCAAGGTAAGTAAATTTGTCCACAGCATCCAAAATTTCTCCATCTGTTGTAATCAATGGTTCTATGCATATATGGTCCGGTGCTGGCTGATAGAGAACTAATGTTTTCTTGGTGTTAATTGTCAGGACAAAATTAGCATAAGTGGCAGAGAATTAATCCATACTCCGTTGCACCTCAGCCTCAGAGACTGGATTGCATGCATAATTATCTGCAAAACAAGAAGTTGTACACTAATTCTCCCTCCACTTTAGTCTTGGCTTGTAGTCTTTTCAAGTTAAATAATTTACCAATAGAGTAGCTGATCTTGATGCCATTGTGTCCTTGTTGAAGGTCTCTTTCAATATTGCTGAAAACATTAGGCTAACATGCATTGGAGCAAGTGACTAAGAAAGCATGAGAGCATTGCACATTATACAGAACTTGTGCAAGCATGCTCTCATGGAGCCGGTGTTAGGATACTGATAAACTTCCTTAGGCAATCAAATTTTGCCATGGTCTTCCACAATCTCTCTTGACTGACGTTATCAAAGTCCTTGATCAGATTGACAAATGTTGTGTACAGACCTCTGTTCTGCTCCTGGTACTTCTCCTGAAGTTGTCAGGCAGGTAGCAAACACCATATCGATTGTTCCTAGGCCATTTCTTTTTTTTTTTTTAACATTTATTAATATTCATTTTTAACATGGTTACATGATTCATGCTCCTCCTTTCCCCTTCAACCCCCCCCCCCCCGCACACCCCCCACCCATGGCCGATGCGCATTTCCACTAGTTTTGTCATCCTAGGCCATTTCTAAGGACACACTAGCTCTTGTGTAGATAACCACCTTCCAGGTGAATGATCAGCCTATTAAGGAGGATTCAGGCAAGAATCTTGCCAGCAATAACTAAGAGAAAGACCCCAGTGATTGTCACAGGAAATCCCATTTCCTTTTTCTTTGTAGAGATGGACCATGGAGGCGTCCTTGATCTCCTGAGGGTAACCTTCTCTTGCCAAGTAACCCAGAAGATTTAAATCAGCTTTTGTAGGAGCAGCATACCCCCGCCTTGTAAATCCTGGCTGGAATGGAATCGGCACCAGGCACTTTGCCACATGAGAGGAATCTAATGATATTCAAAACTCCATCTTCATTTGTAAGTTGTGCTAGAGAGGGATTGACTTCAGCTTGAGGTTTATGGACAATGGCTTCAGCACTGGTCTGATGATGTTCTATTGAGAACACTGTGGGAGTGTTCAGCCCATCTCTCCAGGATCATATCCTTATCACTGATCAATGTGGCTCCATCAATGCCGAGAAGTTGAGAGGCATCATCGATCTTTGGCCCATAAATAGCTTTCAGGGCATCATAGAATCACTTTGGATTGTTACTATCATGGTAAAACTGAATTTCATCTGTTCTCTTACTGAGCCAAGATTCTACATCTCTCTAAACTTTGTTTGCACTTTGCTTTTGATGGAGTTAAATGTCACCTTCTTAAAGATATATAAACTATCCTGCTGGTAAACCTAGTAGAGTTCTCATTTTTCATTTTGTAGCTTCTGGTTTTCTCCATCATTTATATCAAACCAATACTGATATTCTTGAGTGTTGTTCTGGCAAATGTGGTGCTATATACCAAAGCTCTTAAAACTCTCTACTCCTTTTCTGCTCCACTGTTGCCAACTGTGTGTTGGCTCAGCTTTCTCTCAAAGTCAGTAACAAAAGAGAACTCATCTTGGCTTGGTGTGGCTGCTTTTGTTGAATGCAAATGTTTAGCTTGGAGAGGATAAATTGTGAGGGTGCATCCACAAAGTTTTATTGCATTTAGCTAAATAGAAGACAGTGTTGTTGAATTGAAGATCATGAGATGCACAAATCTTCAGTATTAAGTGATTGATGCTGTTGCTTTTTTCAACTCCATTTCTCCCAAGGACTCCCTGTCATGTCTGATAGTTTGTGCCTATTCTGATTTTAAAGTCAGTCAGAATTACAAGCTTGTCCTCTTTTGGCACATTGTTGATAAGAGTCTCTAGGTCTTCATAAAATTTTTCTTTGACTTCATCAGACTATCTGGTGGAAGCATATTCATTGATGATGGTGGTATGGCATTTTCCTGCTAGTGACGATCATATTGTCTGAAATCAGGTTTGAACTCAGGAAGATGAATCTTCCTGATCCCATGCTTGGCATTCTATCTACTGTACCACTTAGCTGCCTTTTACTCAGGTCCAAGAACTCTATTTCCTCTATAGCTGAATGTTCACTGACTTTGAACCTATATCTTCTACTCAACTCTAATTTCCCAGCAGTTCTTCCTTTGCTGGGACAAAGGGTTGTAATTCAAGATAAATCACTGTTGTGGGGGACTTAGTATCTCTACAGTTAGTCCCTGAAGCATAATCGTATGCACTTACATAAATGAGCTCAATGCATACTCCTCAGGGATTAGGTTGGCTCTAAGAATATAAGGTCTATGATGTTATTTCACTTTTTTATTTAAAACTTTTTAATGTTTCTCTTATATTTTGGATTCACCTTTATTTACTTCATATCTATATATAATATCTAATTCTGAGGTTTTGAGGTTATATAGGTTTGAGAAAAATAACTACTTTCCCATCTAGCTGTCCATAATCTAAGACACATTACTATAAGAAAATTTGAGGAAGGAAAGATGACTTTAAAGTTATGGCTATCATGGAAGAGAAGAAGTTGTGTCTTAGCTAGTTTCGAAAATAAGAAAGAACAGTCAGTATCAAATTGTTTAAATGGAGTAAAAGATATTGTATCATTTATCAATGAGATTCATGTATTTCCAATTGTCTTCTATTTAATCACATTCAATTTTATTCTCCAATGCATGGGTAAAAGATCAGAATCTTAAAAATCTGTAGTGGAAAGTCCTCTTTTGAGCTAAAAAAGGTGGAAGAATGAATTCTTCCATTTTGCAAATCCTGAAGGGGATTTTTCTGGAGGGTATGTTATTATTCCTAACGGAGTTGAAGAGAAAGATGGATTTGACTGTCAAATAATTTATATTGATGTTGTTTCAGCCCTGTCATTCCCAATACATATAAGCCACAAATTCTGATACTTAAGAATTTCTCTAATCCTCAAATTTGAACTATGACTATTTACAGGATCACTATATGTTCAATCCTTTTTTAAGTCCTATAACTGTTTGCTTTTGGAAGCAATGCCAAGTTTGTATCCTTGTCTTCAGGCTCTAAATCATTTGTATCTATTGGGAATTTTCCCTTCTTTTTTCTCCCTCCATTTTCTACCCAGTAAACTTTCTACTGCATGAACCTATCATTTGACTTAACCTTTTATTTCCTAATTTCTGTTTCTCTGCATTTGCCTATTATATCTGCTCTTTATTTTTCATAATTTCTTCTATAGATAGACAAGAGAGCAATCAAGATGTGATTTTTTTTGGCTAGGAGGGGAGGAAGTGATACAAAAGTCATTAGTCTTTCCTTCTCTAATCAGCTCAGGTCTTGTGATTCAAATAGAACAGAACCATGAGGGAGGTTGAAAGTAATTTCCTTACCCTCATTTCACTTGACTCCTTTTCTGTTCAAGAAAGTAGAGTCTTTGGAATACTTGCCCAATGAGGGCAAGTATTCCCATAACAAAAATTAAGAACTAAAATGGCTTTCTATGAGTTAGAACTCAGAAAAAGAGTTGAACTAAGAGAATGAGAAGAGTTGATAGAGGAGAGAGGATTTCACAGAACAGAAATTATTTTAGTCTTAGCATCTACTAACTCCTGGTATGGCCTGGATGAGAAGAAATGATGCCATTCGAGATCTCTGGGCCTCTCCTACCAGGAAGAGGCTTATAAATGACTATATCCCACAAATGAGGATGGACAGAGTAGTGAATGGCCCTTAGGATAAATTATTGTTGGCCCAATGGGAAGCTTAAAGAGTTTACTCAATGTACTTCTCTGTAGGGGACAGGCTTACTAATCATAGCACCCCTATTGGATAATGGACACAAAATCAGTGGCTTTAAAGACAGTTGGAAACGAGACAAGTTGGAGTGGAGAAGCAAAGCCCAGTATAGAAGAATAGGAAGCAACAAAATTATATTATCTCTAGGAGATATCAGCAACTCTAATACAACAGAAACATGAATGATGTTCAATCTTTACTGACCACATTTGCTTCCACTGTGTATGCACTCTTTTATATGGTGTCTTGACTTCCTATATTTGCTAGAGAGGCATGTTCCACTTAAACACTTCATATGTGATCACTATGCATGTCTACCCTTCCAATTAAAGCAGCGTGCATGTATGGGAGAGTAAACTTCAGGCTTTTGGCAGGAATAGTCTATTTCGATCTTATTACTATGTTAAATACTTTGCATTTGAACTTTGTGCCCTTTGATTAGTAAAAATAAAAATACTGGTAGGGGCTTGAAAACTATATTTTAAAAAAAGATTCTGACTGTCATAGATTGACAAATGAAAGAGGTTGTAGGTGCTTTACTTCAGATAATGATTTTCTAATAAGAAGGAAAATGATGAAGAGAAGGTTAAGAAAAAAGAAAAACAAATGATTTAGATCCCAAAGATAAGGATACAAACTTGGCATTGCTTCCAAAAGACAAGATTTACCATCCGACTCCCTATAAGAATTAGATCCAGTTGAGATATCTACAATATAAGTCCCCCAATAATTGTGGCAACATGGTGTGGTGAAAAGAATACAGAATCCACAAACAGCAGTAAAAGATTATAGTAACTTTGTATTTGACAAAATACGTATCATTGGCTATTGGGATAAGAAATCACTATTTGGTAAAAACAGCTGGGACAACTGGAAAGTAGTTTGGCAGAATCCAGGTATAGACTAATGTTTTACACCATTTACTAAGATAAGATCAAAGTGGATATGTCTAGACATAAAAGGAGGTATCATAAGCAAGTTATAAGAACAGGAAACTTATTACCTATTAGATTTATGGATAGGAGAGCAATTTATTAGAAAACAGATGAAGAGTATTTTGAGATATAAAATGGATAATTGGGGGTACATTGAATCGAAAAGTTTTTATACAAATAAAATAATGTTGCCAATATTAGAAGGAAAGCAGAAAATTGGTGGGTGGGTGGGGGGAATTTTATAGGCAGTTTCTCAGATAGAGATCTTTTACCTGAAATATAGAGAACTTTTTCAAATTTTATAAGAATAAGAACCATCTCCCAAATGATAAATGGGATATGAACAGACATTTTTCAGATTAAACAATCAAAAACCATATATAGGTATATGAAAAAATGCTCTAAAATCATTATTATTTTTTAAAACCCTCCTTAACTTCTGTGTATTGGCTCCTTGGTAGAAGAGTGGTAAGGGTGGGCAATGGGGGTCAAGTGACTTGTCCAGGGTCACACAGCTGGGAAGTGTCTGAGGCCGGATTTGAACCTAGGACCTCCTGTCTCTAGGCCTGATTCTCAATCCACTGAGCTACCCAGCTGCCCCCCTCTAAATCATTATTAATTAAGTAAATGCAAAACAACACAATTCTGAGGCATTATCTCACACCCATCAGGTGGGCTAAAGTTACAAAAGGGGAAAAATGACAAATGTTGGAGGGGATATGGAAAAGTGAGGACATATACCTTGTTGGTGGAACTATAAACTCATCCAACCATTTTGAAGAGCAATTTGGAACTGTACCCAGAGAGCTATGAAACTGACTATATCCCAAGGAGATCAGGGGAAAAGGAAAAGAACCTATATGTTCCAAAAGATTTATAGCAGCTCTCTTTGTGGTGGCAAAGAACTGGAAATCGAGAGAATGTCCCTCATTTAGAAAATGGCTAAACAAACTGTGGTATGTGATTGTGATGGAATACTACTACACCATAAGAAATGCTAAGCCAATTGAAAAAAAACCTTGGAAATAATAACTACATGAGATAATGAAGAATGAAATGAGTAGAACCAAGAGAATATTATATACAACTACAGCATTAATAATTGAAGAATAATTTGTGAATGTTCACCTCCAGAGAATGAACGGAAAACTGGAAGCATGAAAGACATAATTCATATATACATATTTATTTACTGAATGATGACTTCTATGGTGTGGGGAGGGCAGGGAGAGGCAGTGATGCCTGGAAATAAATTCTATTAATAATAATAAAAAAAGCAAGAATACAGGATGGACAACCAGGTGACATGGTTGTAGAAATAGTTTTACCAGCAATTGTGTGAACATGAGCAAATATACTTCTCTAAGGTTTAGTTTCATCACTATTAATATGCAGAGATTGGACTAGCTAGTCTCTTAAGTCTCTTCTAGCTCTGAGGTTTAATGATTCTGTGATAATTGCTAATGCTAACATAGCCCTTCGCCCTTGCAAAGCACTTTGCTTTATCAGGCAACACAAACTATCATGGTAAAAGAGCTTTGCGGGTGGTTAAATAATGGCTAGATAATTGAGGCTTTATGGTTTACAAAATGATATAACAGAGAAAGAAATATAAGTATTCCCTAATAACTGAGAAATAAGATAGATTATATGCTCATTAGACAGCTGCATTCTAACTGGCTCACTGATCAGCTCAGTTCTTCATGTCTGATAATAGGAAAGCAAAAAGTCCTGTAGAAGCAAAAAGTCTTACTATTGTTATGTGAGGGAACACTTTTCTTTCTGGTTGATTTTGGTTTTAACAACTGGAACCATGGAGTTTGCAGTTATTTGTTTAACAATGGGGGCTCAACAAGGGTCAAAACATATAAGTAAATTTTAGCCAAGCTGAAAGCAAGACGTACAGGAGAAATATTACTCTTTATAGGAAGTTATACTTTTGTGAACAATCTGGTTTTGATCTTAATTGATTTTGTTACTAAAGTCATTTAGGAGAATCAGACCCTCCCATCAGTTTTTATCAGCCTTATGAAGTCCTTGCTAATACATTCTCCACACAGTCAGTTGTGTGACTTGAATATACAATGACATAGAATTCAGAAGTGTAACTACAAGTATTGGTTAAATTGAAGATAAAAGGAAATGCACTGTAGCCAGTAGAATATCAAAGAAATCTTTCTAAGGGTCTGACCTTTTTAATTTCAGTTCCCATCATCCATTATCTCCTCTCTGCCCTAGGCATTAGCTGTGACTACAAGATATTCAAGTAGCAATGTGGTATAGTAGAGAGAGCAGTGAATTGGGAATTTGAGAGAACTGAGTTCTAGTCTTCGATTTATCATTAAATAGCTGTGTGATCTTGGACAAGTCCCTCAAAGTCTTTGAGTCTCAATTTCCTCATCTATGTGCATTTCAAGGATTATGCAAGCTATTTCTAAGTTGAATTTTGAAGGAAACCGAGGCTTATTGAAATGAAATGATTCACCCTAGTTTATGTAGGCAGCAATAATAATAATAATAGTTGGAATTGATTGCATATGCAAAATCTATGTTGGATTGCTTACCATCTCAGGGAGAAGAGGGTTGGGAAAAGAGGTGAGAATTTGGAGCTCAATATTGAAAAAAGAAATTAATGCTTAAAATTGTTTTTACATGTAGTTGCAGAAAAATAAAATATTATTAATATAGTTGACATTATGTAGTGCTTCACAGTTTGCAAAGTATATTTTATCGCACCAACCCATTGTTAGTATTATTGCCTCCATTTTACAGATGAAGAAATTGATGTTCAGATAAGTTGTGACTTGTCAACTGTCCCAAGAGTAAGTATTTGAGTTAGGATTTGGATAATGATCACAAATGTACATTTCTTCTGCATTTAGTATTTGGCATCTGAGCTAGTTTACAGATGTTTCACTGTCAGTCTGGGTGGATATTTTCATTCTCTTATCACTTCAAACTTCCTGAATTTACCTGATTATCAATAAATGAGGATTGGTATAAACTTATATTAAAATACAAAACAATGGAACTGGACACAGCTAATTTTACATATACTCTGTCAAAGACCCAACGCCAACCACCAAAATGCATATCATATCTCAATAAGTGTTTTCAATGACTAATTCTAGACCAATAAGAAACCATTTTTTTGATCATATGGCTTGTTTTAACCAATCTCCAAAGGTTCTTTCTGTTGGCTGAATGTATACACTTTGCCTTTTTTACATATGGAGGAAAACAGATCATTTGTTGTATATATATATTTGTGAAGAGAGTAGTTTTGACCCTACTCTCTCAGATCTAGGTTGCTTGCTATATCACGCCTCAGCGTCCAAAGGTACTCTGAGGGTTTATGGGTGTTTCTTTTATACTGTCATCAGCTCAAGTTCCAAATAGCCATCTTCTCTCAAATGACTAGCAGCCCAATTCAATTTAACTACTTAACATTGATTAGCCTTTAGAAAAGGATATTTACCCTTAAAATATAGCCAGAACAAATGTATAAAAATTTCCCCCCAACACTTCTGGAGCATGATCTCCCCCTTGTGCCACCTTGGTCTGGGGCTTGTGGGGGAAAAGACTCAGACTTAGCTCAGACCTAAAAAAGGCATTGCTGTCATAAGAGTTCTTTAAGCTGTATTGGGATCCCTAAGTTTATTCACAACGATTGATCCTTCTTCCTAGAGTTATTGCTACTTCATTGGCTGTAAAATCCAGTCCACTTCCTGGCTATGATTTCCCATGGCTCCCTCTCTCAAGGTCAGCCTCCATTGCCTTTATCAGACACTATTAGCAAAGGAGTCACTGAGATTGCCCAGAAGCAAATGAGAAAAAAGGTAGGAGCTGAAGCTGTGATAGTCCCTTTTGAATGATGCAACCAAATAGCCCCCTTTTAAACAAATGATTAGTTGAGTAGAAGCAGTTATAAAATCCTATGCATGCTTCACAGTTTTTTTCTTTCAGCACTTTGCTTATATACCATCAAGATTCTTCAGGAAACAGCTCCTTTTAGTTCTCTATGTGGAGATCCACTTTCCCAAGTGCCAATCCTGGCACATGTGATGGGTCCCCATTACAATTTGTCCATCATTATAACTATTTTCTTCAGGAAACCTCTTGGACCACCTTGTAGAAACCTGGATTTCTATAGGATTCTGTCTGAGAACTACTAGTGGAGACACAAAAATTGGTGATGGAAAGCATTTGATTTATCTCATTTATAGCTTTTTTCTCCATAGTTATTTATTTAGTTTCTCCCATCAGACTGTGAACTTCTTGGGAACAAGAACTATCTTTTCTGTATTTTTTTTTTTGCATTCCCAGTGCTTAGCCCATTGCCTACCCCATACTAAAAGGTTTAATAAATACTTAATGAATGGCTGATAAGACACAATTATGACTGAAGCCTCGTTAATCCATAGCTATTATGGGTATAAAGTCCCCCTAGGTAAGCTATCTGGCTGTCTGCTTAACACTAAGCTCTAGAATACTCTTCATTCCTTCTTTCCTCCTTATGACGAATTGCTGTTGGTGTTACCACATCTATTCATATCAGCAATGGCCTCCTACTAACTTGCTTGATTGTGGGCTCAACATGAGTAAACTGATGCTTCATTTGTAGGGGTCATCACCACCCCATTGACTGCTTCTCTCATGTGCTGCTCTATAGCAGGAGGAAGGGGTAGCGTATATGTGATAAAAGTAGGTAAAGTGAAGGTTATTTTGTAGAGCTTGTATATCAGCATAGGAGGGACAAATACTCAGTATGTTCTTTTTGGCTTTCATATTTAGATTGGCAAGTAGGGACCCAGAGATACCTGTTGGTATCCCTGCCATTTTACGAAGACTGCAAATGGCAACTTGGGCCATGTAAAAGATTATTGTAAAATGAGTCCTTCTGGGCAGTGAAAGAAAGTTTTATATTCCAGATGGGGTAGACCTTTTTGATCTCTTCTCTACATTTCAAAACTCCTTGATACTATAATCCCCATTTCTCTCCTTTCTGACTCTGGTCTCCAATAATTTCCAAGATCAACTTGCAAACATGCCTTTCCTCCATCCTCTCCTATTTTGTCTAGTAGATTGCCCTCATAATCATCTCTTCCCTCTATCTGATCTTCAATCTCTTCTCTATTGGTTCCTTCTCTGCATCCTATAAACACATCTACATCTCCCTCACCCTTAAAAAAAGAGAAAACCCTTTCTAGCTTTTATCAGCATCTCAGCCTATTCTGACATGTATCACCTCCCTTTCTCAAACTCCTTGAAAAAAAAGTCAATGTTTCTCATCTCCATTTCTTTTCTGTACATTCCTTTCTAAATCCTCTGAAGGAAGGCTCAGAAGGAAAGTGTGGGAGAGAGATATTAATCTTCCCAGCAAAATGAAGGTTTACAGAGAGCAGCGCTGACCTCGTTATTGTAAACCTGTGAAACCTGGACAGTATAAGAGCACCATGCCAAGAAACCTTCCATTTGAATTGTCTTAGAAGATTTTAAAGGTTACATGACAAGATAAGATACCAGGCACTGAAGTCCTTTCTTGAGCTAAACTGCAAAGTATTCAAACTCTATTGTAGAGAGGTCAACCCTGAAAGGCTGGACACATTGATTGCTAAACTGTGGTCTCACAGAGATCAGAAGAAGTGATTCCTTGATTGTCCTTGTCATTCTCAAAGTCTCACTGAGGAACTTTGGTATCAGTTGGGAGACTTGGGAGATATTGACACAGGACTGCTCAGCTCGATAGAAATGTGAGACGTACAAATTTAGAGACATCTCCATCCCAAATGTTCACATGCACTATTTGTGCCTGACCAGTGATAGAACCTTCCAAGTTTGTATTGGTCTCATAAGCCACAGTCAGACATGCTATATACTGACCCAGACAGCATGATCTCATTTTGGTCCTCTTCAAGGAGAAAGGACAACAACCAACCAGCCATCTGGTTCCTACCAAATCATTCAATGAAAACATCTCTCTCCAAAGTTAATAATGATCTCTTAATGACCAAATCTAAAGGCCTTTCTTTAATCCTAATCCTTCTTAGACTCTCTGAAGCCTTTGCTTTTATTCCTCACTTTCTCCTTAAAGAGCTCTTTTCTATCAGGATTTTCCTCATACATTTCTGCCTTGGTTCTCCTCTCACCTTGTCTCTTAAAAAAGACATTTTATTGATATCTTTTATGTTTTTTATCAATTAAATTTTCCCTCATGCCCCTTTATCTACCAGAGAGAAGTATTTTTCCAAGAAAGAACTAGGAGAGGAAATAAAAGTCACTAAAACCATTCAATTCATTGAAAAAATCTAACAATATATGAAATGTTTTCTACCTATATACCTACTACCTTTAAAAAGGTGTGTGTGTGTGTGTGTGTGTGTGTGTCTGTAAGTTGAGGAAGGACAGACTTGAAGGTTGCTTTCTCATATTGGAGCCATATTTATTCTTTGTGATTTTACCATATTCATTTTCAATTGTTTTCTTTCTATGAAGTTATAGTCACTGTGTAAATTTTTTTCTGGCTGTACTTATATTATTGTAAATTCTTGGAAGTCTTTTCCCAGGTTTCTCTGTATTCATCATATTCATTATTTCTTATATCATGGAAATATTTTATTCATGAACTATTTTTTTTAGCTATTTCCCACTCATGGGCATATACTTCTTTCCAGTTCTTTGCTATCACAAAAAGTGTTGTTACAAATATTTTGGTGTTTATGGGAATTCTTCTACCTTTCTTGATTGTTCCTCATTCTCTTTTCCTGGCTTATCACCCCTATCACTCCTCCTAAATGTGGCTATACCTCAAAGTTCTGTCATGGAACTCTCTCCATCCATAGATTTGTAATTTCTTTGCAAATTATTAATATATATATGCATATATGCATTTATATATTTGCACACTTTGAAAACCTAGAAAAGGAATTTTTCCCCTATTTAAAAATATTCTCAAATCAAGAATTTTCATCCTATTTGTTAAAAATATAAAATATGACATACTAATTAGTTTACAAGAACAACTATGACATCAGGGAAGATGGAATTTTACAAACCAAATTTCAAAAAAAATCTTTACAGAATTGGTAGAAGAGATTTAAAAAAGGACATCATGGTTTAATAAACACAGTGGTATAATTCTTCCATTTAAAGCTACTTGTCCTTTTGAGGTATCTCTTTCAGTTATGACAGTTATTAAAAAAAGTATCAAAATTAATAGAAATTATAAACATATTTTTGAATCATTGTATCACAAAGTATTAAACTAAAATATTCACAAATAATGAATTGCATTTAGTGATATTTCTCTTACTCAAAATATCATAATTAAGAATATTTTAGTGAGTAGATAAAAAGTTTTTTATATTATTATTAAAATATTCTTTTCAAAATATTCATCTTTATTTCCTTTTCTCTTCTCTTTTTGAATAGTCATACATTTATATTTATAATTTATTTATAATTATACGTATAATTTATAAATAAGTAAAGAAATGCATATTAGTGCTATGTGCTTAGCATTTTTTTTTTTTTGCAGATGAGGTACATAATCAAAAAGTTTGAAGGCTACTGATAGAATTGACATGGTCAAAATCACACACCTGGTAACTGTCAGAATTGGAACTCAAATGGAAATCTTATCATAAATTCAGTGGACTCCACTTTTTTACAAATCTTCCTCATTAGAATGTGAGCTCCTAGAGAGTAGGGTCTGTTTATATCTTTCTCTGTATTGCCATCGCAATAAATTTTTTGTTGTTGTTTTCAGTCATGTCCAACTCTTTGTGATCTCATTGTGGAGTTTTCTTGGCAAAGATCCTGGAGTAGTTTGCCATTTCCTTCTCTAGCTCATTTTACAGAGGAGGAAACTGAGGCAAACATGGTTAAATGACTTGTCTAGGATCACACAGTTGGTGTCTGAGGATGAGTTTGAACTGAGGAAGATGAGTTTTCCTGATTCTGCTCTCTGCAGTCTTTCCCTGATGCAGAGTAAGAACTTAATATAAATGCTTGTTGACTGACTACGCCACATTCTTTTTGCCCTAGTAAATGTAAGGAATTAGTCCTTTGAAAGTCTGGTTCCCATTTATCTCTGAGAAAAAGAGGAACTAGTGGGGGCAGGTAATTTGAGCCCTGGCTTAACCCAGTATGGGAAAATTCCTGGGCTTGGATTGGTCCCAGATCTGAGCTAGGACTTGGATTGAATCTTGGGTGGCCTTTTTGAGCTATACCGTGTGCTTCATTTGCTCTGAATCCACATTTCCTGGGTAACACTAGCCCCCTAGATTTAGAGGCCTGAGGTCATTTGCCAGGACATTTATCCCTTGGTATTCAGGGTTCTATCAAATTTGCTTGTCATCTCTGTTTCTCAGTTTGCTATATTTTGGGGGTACCCATCTGAGGTATGAGGAAGTTTCTGTGAGAACAAAGCACTGAATTTGTTTGATTTATTAAAAATCCACCCTTGCCTGAGGGTCTCTGTGTGTGCATACAAAATACCTCAATTAAATTCAAACCAGCAGCTAAAATTCCCTGTCAAGAAAATGAAATGTCCCCAAAATACCCAATAAAGAATGCAACAAAACCAGAAAGACCTTTTGCCACTTCTTCAAGGTCAACAAAGTAGCAGATTATTGAACTAGGATTTGGTAGGAGCTACAAAGGAAAGCTGACTTCATGTGTAGGCTGTTAAGTGGTGCAATTTATTTAATTTGATTGAATACATGTTTTTTTCCTACCTTCACTTGAAAAAGGTTTGAAAGTGCCTACTATGTGCCAGGCACTGGGGAGATAATGAAAGAGAGAAGGAAAGAAAGAAAGAAAGACAGATAGGAAGGAAGAAAAGAAAAAAGAAAGCTCCCTGCCATCAAGGAGTTTACATTCTACTGTTTGTTGTTGTGTCCAACTCTTTGTGACTTAGCTCCTTGTCATTTTTCATGTGTAACTGGTATTCCCAGTACCTAGCACATAGTAGGTGCTTACATGTTGCTTGTGTAATAGAACTAAGCGGGTGTTTTAAGATGATTTTTAGTTCTAAAGTCTCTAATTTTGCCTTCATGGGAGGGGTTTTAATTTTTGCTTTTTGGTCCTGTCCAAAAAATAGATTTTATTGGTGTGGAGAACTGCCATAGCAATTAAAATCAAGTAATGGTAGGTATAACAGCATCCATCAAGACAATTCATTCTATTTTGAAAGCTGTGTTGTTGTTCAGTCATTTTAGTCCTTTATGATTCTATTTGGAATTTTCTTAGCAGAGATACTAGAATGTTTTTCCATTTTCTTCTCCAGCTCATTTTGTAGATGAGGAAAATAAGGCAAACAGGGTTAAGTGATTTGCCCAAGGTCAGAGAGCTGGTAAGTGTCTGAGGCTAGATTTGAACTCAGAAAGATGACTATTTCTGTCTAGTGCACAGTTCCAGCACTGTGCCACCCAATTGGCCCAAGTTAAATTTAGCATTTTTAATTCACATTCACCAGACCCAAGTAGAATACATTTAATCTCTTTTCCATTATAGTCTAATAGTAACTCACATTTTAGAAGGATTGCATGGTACTTTTCCTTTATTATCTTATTTGATCCTCAAACAACCTTGAGAAGTAATTGAGGCTCTTATCCCCATTTTATAGACCAGGAAATGGAGGCTGTGATTGTTTGAGTGACATAGATAATTAGCATCTGATCAGGGACTCAAACCTAAATATTCCTCACTCCAAGTCCATTGTTTTTTTTTTTTTTCCTTCCAAGTCTACTGTTCTATCTACTACACCATACTACTTATCCCTTCCTCAAAATTTTTATCTAGGCGGAACATCCTTGGTTCCTTCAGCCAATCTTCTCAAAGATGAACTTTCTACCCTTCTTGTAGTTTGCAACTTTTGCATCCCCAAAATACAATGAATGGCATTTACATTGAAGATTACAATCAGTTCAGTTATTGCAAAAGACAACCCCATGGACTGGAAAACTATATGAAAAAAATCATAATTATAAGGCTAAAAGAAATAAGATATTGATTTTTACCATGGAGTTTGAGAATTTAACATGGTGGGGATTTGATTTGAGCTGATAATTTACATGATGTTTTTTGGTGATGTTTTATTTTTTCTCACAGGTAAAAATAATTTTTAGAGTTTATCTTTTAACATTTTGAAATCTACATTCTTTCTATCCTTCCCTTCCTTCTCCCCTCCCTGAGATATTAGTTATACATGTGCTATCATACAAAACCTATTTTCATATGTAGAAGAAGATACATTAAAAAAAACCCATGAAGAAAATAAAGCGAAGAGTGTTCTGCCTTGATCTGCATTCAGACTATCAGAGAGCATTTTTCATCTGGAGACTTTTGGAAATGTCTTGGATCATTATATTGCTGAGAATAGTTCACAGTTGTTCACTGTTCTGTTTTGTGGTTGCTGTGTAGTATGTTTTCTACTAGTTCTGCTCACTTCACTTTTAGATGCTTTTAAAGGAGGAAGAATTCCTCTGTTAAATCTGAACTATGTAGATTAGCACAGGTCTATGGTATCAGGTCCTAAAAGAAATTAGTTCAGACCTAAAAGGAACCAAAGCCTTGGGAAGCAAGAACATTAATGAAACTGAAATTGGAAATCTTTGAAAAGCAATCTCCTAGTTCCTGCTGTTCAGATGGTGCCTATGATTGTGCTAGTACTCAGAGGCAAATGCTGTTGTCATGGGATCAGAGATGCAGAGCTGGGAGGGTCCTAGAGAGTTCATCCTGCCTATCCCCTTTCACTTACAGCAAAGGAAACTGGATGGTCATAAATGTTAGATCACTTGCACAGTTCACCTAGGTGTTAAGAGGGAGAGCTGAGATTGGAACTCAGATCTAATGACTCCCAAGTTTCCTCATCTTTCCCCACCATTTTATGGGTCAGAATGCTTTTTGGCTTCATTCTCCAAGGATGCCCCCAAAGAATCATTTTCTTAGAGCACAACCGTCCTTTCAAAAACTCCCTATTCTTTGACGATATTGCATCAGGGAGTCTTCACTGATATGGCAGATTCTTTGAAACAGAAACTCTGACATGGTAACCTTTCTCTTAGACAGCCTTTTATAGACTTTGCTTTAACGGGTAATCAGCCCTTCATCCAAATAGTGCACATTTCGAAAGATTTTTCCCTCCTTATAGTGGGCTAGGAGTAACAAATGGTTGCCAAAGTATTGATAGGGTGTTTACAACATTATTATCTAATATTTTTACAGTGCTAGGAGGTATACATGCCTTGCATGGTAAATAAAGTTGGGCCAAAGAAAATAACCAGGTCCTTGCCCGGAGCTAGGGATCTGAATGATGCAATTCCAGGGAAAAGGCAATCTGAGTTGCCAGGAACTTTTCTCCATATTGGTAGTTTTTGTTGTTTTCATGTTGTGTTATCAAAAAATGAAAGGGATTGACATTAAAACTCTCTGAGATAACTGTCAGATGGTTTTTCCTGCACATCCCTGTAAGCTTCATATCCAAAACAATCTCTCCATTTCATTTACTGGCCTTCTTAAAAGTCGCAGAAAACTTTCATGAAAAACTTACTTCACTTAAATTTTGCTTATAATCTCTTACAAGGCCCATTTCTCCAGGCCCATCAACAATAAACATATTAAGAAAATATGAGTTCAGATACCGGCACTGCCAATGTGACTTTGAATAAGTCATTTTGAATCACTGGGCCTCAATTTCCTCATGCATCACACAAAGGCATAATGGTTAGACTTCTAAATTACTTCTAACATTCCTTTATGTTGTGCTTTTATTATGAATAATAATCAAGACAGTGATAACCATAGTTCTAGTCAAAGTACTGTGAACCTGAGAAAGAGCTTTAGTTTCTGACATCCACAATGGACACACTAAGAGACCAGGGTCCAGTAAAACTTTCTTTGGAGGAAATTACAAAATCAACTTCAATCACCTCTAAATGGAAGAAAGGAGAGCCCCTGGATTAGAAAAGTGACAAAAAGATATGGGTCAGCTTTGATTGGGGAATGGCTGAATAAATTGTGGTATCTGTTGGTGATGGAATACTATTGTGCTGAAAGGAATAATGAACTGGAGGAATTCCATGTGAACTGGAACAACCTCCAGGAACTGATGTAGAGTGAAAGGAGCAGAACCAGGAGAACATTATACACAGAGACAGATACACTGTGGCACAATCAAATGTAATGGACTTCTCTACTAGCAGCAATGCAATGATCCAGGACAATTCTGAGGGACTCATGAGAAAAAATGCTATCTACAACCAGAGAAAGAACTGTGGAAGTATAAACACAGAAGGAAAACAACTGCTCAATCACATGGTTCGATAGGGATATGATTGGGGACGTAGACTCTAAACGACCACTCGATTGCAAATATTAATAATATGGAAATAGGTCTTGATCAATGATACATGTAAAACCCAGTGGAATTGTGCATCATTTACGGGAAGAGGGAGGGAAAGAATACAAATCATGTAACCATGGAAAATATTCTAAATTAAACAAACAAATAAATAAAAACATTTAAAAAAAGGAAAAATAACACTTGCCAGCATAAGTATAAATCAAAGATATGGATCATGCCTTCCTACAAATGAATAAAGAGGTAGAGGTGGAAAGAACAGCAAATCTGGACTCCTGAATACTTAAAGTCTCATGGGGACAATTCCTAGAGGCCATATTTAGCCTACAGAAGGGAAAAGTTAAGGGAACCATATTGCTATTTTCAAATATTTGAAAAGTATGTTATGTGGAAGAAGCCCAGCCAGCTTTACATTTTCCACCAGTTGAACTCTTTGGATTAAGTCTATCATCATCATGTGGTCCTTTTCCTCCCTTGTCATCCTTCTCAAGCTTCCTTTTGTGTGTTGTCTTCCCCCATGAGATTGTGAGCTTCTTGACCACAGGGACTACCTTTCTTTTAGTTATTTGTATCCTTGAAATAGTGCTTGGTGCATAATAAGTGCATAATAAATGTTATTGTAAGAAAAATTAAACTTTTTCCATTTGGTTCTGGAGGGAAAAACTAAGACGAATGAAAAGACAAATTTTGGGTTCAGATAACGGAAAAGTTTCTATGAATTAATTTTGTATGGAATAGGCTACTTCAGGAGATAATGGGGTCTCTGTTGATGGACAACAAGGTAGAGGCTGGACAATCACTTGTTGAGGATTTTGTAGAAGGGATTCTGTGCTATGGATAATGATTATACTGGATAAGTTTTAAGGTTTTTTCCTACTTTAGGATTCTGTGATTATTGTTCACATTCTCAGACAACCAAAGAGGGCATTGAATAACCTCCATTTCTAGCTGAAAACAATTTCAGGGCAGAGAACATGAAACTTTTATTTGGGTAGTTCCTGGTATCTGAAAGTGTGACTTTTTAAAAAGATATGACTAGCATATAAAAATTTCCTTTAAAGAGGTGCTCAACTAGAGAATTATGTAGAAAACGATCAGGGATTTACTTTACTCCTAGTTTGATGTGACTTTCTTTGAATCTCCTGCATTTTTTGCTTTATTTAGATGCATTTCTGAGCTCTGAGTCCCCATAATGTGAAGATAACTCTACCTTGTACTGTTTCTTATGATTTGAAAATTCTTCTCCACCCACTTCTCTGAATTTTTGACTTTCATAATTGTATTTTGTTGTGGGGTGTGTGTGTGTGGTGGTGGTGGTGGGGAAATAAGGTGTTATTTTGGCAATATTTTTGAACATAGTAGAAAATATATTCATATTTGAGGGTAACTGACAGGACCCAAACCCATTGTTAAGTTAGTGGAATGTCTAATTTAAGAATGTGAAGCCTTCCCCCATTGGAATGGGTGGATGAGAACAATTTGTTCCAGTGACCATAAAGGAAGCTGAGGCAGGTTCTGGGGAGGGCTTAGAGCTGCTCAGACTTTGAAGATGCCAAGGTCATCCATTGCATCCTGGCTCATTGCAGTGGTCCTGACTTTTGTCTTGCCACTGAACTTGGATGACTCCAAAAGAGTGAGGTTGATGACTTTGCATAATTCTGCCTTATATGAGTCCAATTCACATGCAAACCAAGACATCATCCTGTGATGTCATTGGTTCTCTTCAACAAAGAAGGATGAACCACAACAATTCATACAAGATGAGGTCAAAACAAAAAAGATCCATTTTTTTTTCAGTGAGTCTGGTGAATTAATGCTTATCCACTGGATAAGCAAGCAGATATGACTTGGGTGAAACCTTGATTCTGGATTTGCAACAAGTCTAAAGGTTGACTGACTGGATTGACTGGATGTTCAGGAATACAGAAGTGAAACGTATGGAGAAATTAGTGGAGCACCAAGCTATAACATCCTAACTTTTGAGAACTTTTCACTGCCTGTGAGGAGTAACCATTGTTTTTTAAGCTATTTAGATATACCAGGAAAAGAATTGCCACTTTATTGTTCTCATTCATTCTGTGATTTGACTAGGACTTAAAGGAATATACCATCTCCAAAACAACTGTTTTACTCATCCAAAAGCAGGAGGCTACCCCAAAAGAACAGTGTTTTATTGCCTGGGAGTGGGGGGAAAAGTACTTTTTCCTAGAAGCACCAACACATTCATAGTAACTTTAGTGTTTGGTACATTTTGTCATTGGTCAGCTGTCTGTGGTTGTTGTTGTTGGTGGGGTTTAGAGTCTTCTCCATGGGACAAAACAGCTGAATCTTCTCCAGGGGGTAAGCTCCACTGGCAGTTACATCTAGCTGCTGGCATCAGGATACCTTCAAGGTCCAGAATTTTTCTACATTGCCACTGTCAAATTTAGAGAGTGTATCAATCAGCTCCTGCCTATGTATGTTTAGCAGAGTCTAGAAAAGGGTGGATGGACAATTCTCTCAAATTTTAAACTCCTTCATCAAGAAGTCCTGCAAGTAACAAGGTGAAAGCTCTTTCTTTCTGCTAGACTATTGGCATTCTTTGACATCAAGCAGAGCCCAGAAGAATGAGTGCTTTCTAATTGTTTGATAACATTTGTTGGAAAGGTCATAGACACAACCAAGTATGGACACCACGACAGGAAGATTGGCATTTCTTTAAATCCTCACTTGTTTCTTTTACAACCTGCAGGATCTCCAGTGTTTAATTTCTAAGTCCCTAAGGTTGTTTTATGTGTTTTCAATGCTTCATTGCTGCTTTTCACTTTTTTCTATCTTTTTCAGAAAAATAAAATCAATATTAAGATCCATCATCTGACTATACAGATGATGATGATAGTAATAATGATAATAACAATGACTAACATTTAGAGTGCTTTGAGGCTTGTAATTTGCTTTAAATATATGATCAAATTTTATTCTCAACACACTTGGGAAATAAGTGCTATGGTTATCTTCACTTTACAACTGAGAAAATTGAGGAAGACAAGAGGTTTAGTAACTGCCCAGATTCATAAAGTTAATATCTGAGGTCAGCTTTGAATTTAAGTCTTCCTAATTTTAAGAAATTTTAATTCCTAATTCTAGCCAGTGTCACCTAGTTGCCAATGAAAGATGTTTCGCCCCCTGGTAAAACTCATTGGAGGCATTTTGCTAGAGCTTGAAGAGACAGAAAATCTCCTTTGACAAAACAGGAGTCCTAAACAAAGTCAGGGGACCTAGAGAATGAGCTTGTGGCATGATATCTTGTTATCGAGTTCTTTTAGTCAGTGCTCAGCACAACTTTTATGGTGGTGGTCCAAGTCAAGGCTCTGGTTCTGGCTCTGGGTAGAAATCTGAGGAGGCTTCTAGGGGAAGCTAGTAGTACTGACAGAATTACATTGGACCCTTATTTAATTTCATTTTATTTTTTTGTGCTGTTGCCTAGAAATCTGCTCTCTCTTTGACTCTACATCCTCTTTGTTGTATCTTCATTTAGCTAAGCCTTCTTGATTTCATGTAACACTACCAAAGACCACTAGCTCTGCTTCCAACCAAACCTCCATAGCCATTGCCCAGGGGACCAACCTCAGTGGAGAAGGGATTGAAAACTGCCTTTCCAGATGCTTTAGAACTTGCCTCCTCAGTAGCCAGAAGTACCAAGGGGGAAAGGAAAATTCTTACCACCAAAGTACTTGACATTATCACATGGCTCAGGGTTAGAAACAGATATGTTTTTTTAAAAATGAAAATGACACTAAAGAAAATGTACTACCATCTACTTTGCCACTAAGGATCATGAGACCTTTCCATCTGACTTGCAACTGAAACCTCCTAAAAGTGTTTTCTAATGTTTTCACACATTAGAGTGTGAGTTCCTTGAGAGCAAGGATTGTCTTACATTTCTATTTTTAACCTCTGTGCTTAGTACAGTACATACACTCTAAGTCCTTACTAAATGATCATTCATTCATTCAAAAAGCCCCCAAAGGCAATTAGACAAATGGGAATTAGGGAAATTAGCAACATATATAATGTTTTGGATAGTTACCCAAAATTATTCCTATGATTTAGTCATCATAAAATTATTAATTTCTCTCATGGAAGGAAGCTGGAATGAATTGCAGGCAGTAGGTACTGAGAATGCATGTATTTGTGGATTATCCATATCTTGCAGCTGTCTAAGTGAATAGCAGATCATCCTGCTTTTCATTATATTTACTTAGACTGTATGGAGTTTTACAGAAGCTAATATAGGTTCTGTGAAAGTTCCCATATAAAGTATAAAATTCTACTAGATCTTTTTACCTTCCCTATCAATAATACTTCCTTACATAGTGCTTAAAGTTTTACATTCACTTTCCTCACAAAACTCTATTAAGATAGGTTAGTGGGGGGCGGCTGGGTAGCTCAGTGGATTGAGAGCCAGGCCTAGAGACGGGAAGTCCTAGGTTCAAATCTGACCTCTCAGCTGTGTGACCCTGGGCAAGTCACTTGACCCCCATTGCCTACCCTTACCACTCTTCTGCCTTAAAGCCAATACACAGTATTGATTCCAAGACAGAAGGTAAGGGCTTAAAAAAAAAAAGATAGGTTAGTGCAAGTATGTGTTTTCCACATTTAGCAAGGAAAATGGATTAAAGAAGTGTAAAACTTTCCCAGTGTTACATAGAGATTAACTATCAAGAGCCCAGATTTGAATTTATGTCTCCTGACTTTATAACAGTACTCTTTTTTTTTTGGCAAAATAAAAATTTTCTTTTTGATTATGGTCTTAATTTTTGACAACATGAACATTTCAGCATAGAAAAATGAGCAAAAAAGAGAGAATTTACATGAAACTGAACCTCTCTCAATGTATCATTTGTTTTAAAAGAAATTCTTAAATATAAATCAAATTTAAAGAGTAGTAATGACATTCACCTTTCCATTCCCTTCTGAACCCTCATTTAGTTATTTTGGGTATACATTTGGGTATACAATTATACCTTATTTTTTCCAACTACAGTACATACGTTTGTTTTTAAAAATTTTAAGTTTAAGATATTCTCCCTCACTTCTTCTCTCCCGCATTGAGAAGGCAAAAACTTTGATATAGGTCATATATGAGTAGTCACGAAGAACATATTTTCATATTAGTGATATAAAGTAAAATACGTTCTGTATACTTTAAAAATGTTTTATTGATTCTTTTTAACTTTTATCCTTACTCTTCTTTACTGAATCCCTTGCATGTAAGAAATAAGTATAGTCAAGCAAAACAATTCAATTCATTGACTATATCTGAGAACCTATTCTCTAGTTTATCCCTCCCCACAAGAGGTGAATGGCAGAGTTTCTAGTTTCTAGTATTTTCTCTACTATTCTATCACTAGCCTCAGAGTCCTGAGTACTGCTTACTGGAGCTCTTTTAAATGATGTTTAGAGAAAAGATAGAGATATTCCTTTGGGCAAAAGTGTGATTCTAAAATTTCTCATTTCTTAAACATGGGTGACCTCAAACTATTTGCACTGGACTGTGATGTGTAAGAAGGGATAGAAACTAGTGCTGTGAGTTCATTGGTATGGAGAGCTCCTGAATGAGGAAACTATCTATGCAGATTGGCATCTTCTCTGAAACTTTTAGCCTTAGAGAGTTGGTTGGAGGTGAAATGACTTGCCTAGGGGTCAGATAGCCCGAAGGTGGGACTTGAACACAGGCTCTAAGACTCTATCTACTATGCCTTAGTCATTCTGTTAGGGATGTGACTTGTAAAGGGTCCAGTTTGGGATGCCTCTGTGTCTGTGGACTTTTTTTCTTTGTAGTCCCCTCTTGGGAAGGCCACATTAGCAAATTTGAAATGTCAGCCAGTCATTTAAATACTTATTCATGAGGGATGTTCTGACAGGGTCAAACCCATAGGACCGAGATGAAACATTTACATTTATTTTGTTTTTTAGAATATTTTTCCATGGTTACATGATTCATGATTTTTCCCACCCCTCTTCCCTCCTCCCTCTCTGAGCTGACAAGCAATTCCACTGGGTTATATATGTATTATTGTTCAAAACCTATTTCCATATTGAGGATGGAACATTTAGAAGACTGGATAGGTTGAGAGCCAGGCAAACCCAAATCAAGTCAGAAGTAGGTAGAGTTGTGACTGAATAACAATTTGCCAGGTTTCCCTGTTGGATTGGCAGGTCAAGCATTTGTAGCAGAAATACATGTGCCAAATGATCTCTCTCTGATTTCTAAAAAGGGTAAAATTGTTCATTATTGGAACTTGAACACATTTAATAAGCAAAATGCAAGGAAACAAAACAAATCCTTGCTTGGCTGTGCAGGTGTCACAAAAGTCTCAGTGCTGTTTTTTTTTGTTGTTGTTGTTGTTTGTTTTTTTTTTTACAACCTTCTGTTTTAGCATCAATTTTAAGACAAAAGAGAGGCAAAGGCCAGACAATTGAGATTAAGTGACTCCTCCATGGTCACATAGGAAGTATCTGAGGTCAAATTTGAATCCAGGTCCTCCTAACTACAGGCCTGGTGCTATATCCACTGTGCTACCTGGCTGCCCCTTTCAGTGCCATAGCACTGGGATCTTTGGGACACCATGGATTTAATACTTCTTCATTTTAAAGGTTCATAGTACTTTGAACCAAGGATGATGCTAGACCAGTTCATTTTACTTCATCAAGAGCCATAAATGGCATTTCCAACCTGCACCAGATATTGGTCACTGGAGAAAGAGGGAGAAAAATGAATTAAAACTCCTAGAAAACTTTTACTAGAATTAGGAGGGGTTGTGGATGGCTTCCTGTAGAAGGTGGGATTTTAACTGGGACTTAGAGGAAGCCAGGGACAGTCAGTAGTCAGAGAGGAGGAAGGAGAGCACAGATGCTTGTTAACCATTTGACCCAAGGCCCAATAAAGGGATAATAAAAACATTTAATTGAGACATAAATGAGTACTAACACTAGAGAAAACAATATCCGTCATATTGGGGAATGAGAATGGAGCACATATACTTCTGTCACCAGAGCAGCTTAGAAAACAGGCTCTTTAAAGATGCATGACTCTTGCAAGGAAAGACATGGACTCTCTTTCTTTCCCCAAAGCATACTCAGAGAGGAGGATTTCAGTGAAGGACTAAAACCCTGGTCTAGAGTTGCCTACTTCCCTGCTTATCTTCCAGCACATCTGGGAGAGGTCTATAACCTGTCTCTCTGGAAGGCTCTTCATTACACTGTCTCCATCTAGGTCCTGGCTTGTTTTGCCTCAGGTTCTATTCATTGCTTGCTTAGATGTTCTTTTGCCATACTTCCTGGGCTCCCTGCTCCGCTTAGTACAGCTACCAATCCAGGCAGAAACACCCGTTACTCTTCTGCCTTCTTGGCAAGAGCAACACAACAAAATTGTCTTCCCTGGCTATCACCCTGGGTCCCAGACAAACATGTACCTCTTTGCCTCCTGGCCAAAAGGAGGGGGAGCTGAACCCATGCCCAGCGGGCTACATTAGGGATTTAATTTGAGGCACAGCAGCCCTCATTGCTTTTCATCTGGTTGGACTTTATTTCGCACTTCAAAATAACACACGCACAAACCTATAATAGCCTGTTTTGTTTAAGACTATGTCATTTTCTTTTGTTTCTATTCTTAGATACAGAATGAAATCAGAAAATTACTTTCTTTCTTCTTCAAACACTAAGAGAGAGCCCAGATTTTAAATGATCGGACAATTCACAAATGTACTTAATAGTGTTATTTGTTTACTTATGGAATTCTCAAATATAGATCCATGTCTGCTTTTCTCCATCTCTTCAACTTCCTGTCTCTTTTTAAACCTCATCTAAAAAATACTTCTTTCCTTCCACGACCACTCTCCTTAATTTTCCCCAGCCCACAATTTTTGGTTAGTCTAGCCCTGCAAAAGTCTAAGAACATCATCTGGTTGAATGACAACCCAAAGAAACTAGGATCCCGTTGTCTATTGTAAGCAACACAGGCTTAGATCTTGTGTGAAGTCTGGATCTCAATTTATTGGCCTCTCCCCCTTCGCAGGCACATCTACTTCTTTTTGTAAACCAGTTGGAATCTTTCCACCCCCTTTTGATCTGGAAACCTATTTAAAAAAAATACGATTCTCATTTTGAAGAAGAAAAAGCTTTTTTTAAAAAACAAAAACAAAATGACTTGCCTTTCTTTCTTTGAAGTTAAAGGATCTTGTTACCGATAAAATGGAGGCATTGGGAGTCCTGTGCACTTCTTGTGTAAGCTTCCCACCCCTTTCTCCTTCCTAGGAGACAGGAACCCTTTTTAGTCCCAGCCTTAGACCTCTTCCAAGTCTAAATCAGGTGGGCATCTCCCATTATGGCTGATGCAGTTGATAGAAAGTCAAGGACGTAGAAATATCAGGTGTAACTGGAGAGGCCTTGAGTTTGGAGTAGAGCAAAGAGTCATCTTTCTCTCCTTTTCTTTCTTCATCTTCCAAATGGGCCAATTTCTTCCCTGGTGTTCTGGAGTGGGAAGATAGAGCATGTGCAGTCTGGGAGCTCTGGAAACACTCCTGTTCCTCCTCCTTGCTTCTAAGGCTTGTTTGGGTTTCATTATCTTTTTCATCCAGGGTGAACATGAGCTATTAGGGAGTGCTCAGAAAACAATTGTTTGGCAGCTGGACAGGAATGTTCTCACATTCTTTCAGGACTTTTTTTTTTTTTTTTTTTGCTATACAAAGGACAAAGCTTTACTGCTCAATCAACTTCCTCCACCTGCCAGTACTATAAGGGAGCCAGGTTTGTTTTTTCAGTCCATAGCTCTATGGCTGTGAGGGAGAAGCTCTTGCTGTGAGGTATCATGTTTAAGGGCATCTTTGGCACAGATGTGCAAAATACATTTGTTTTCTGATTTAGAAGAAGGGACCTATTGCATGAGCTTCTGAGTGTATGAACAGTAGAAAAATATAGAATAAAGGATGGTTATTCCTCCTCCCACCAAATAAAAGCAAGACCTCTGTTCTTTTTTAACTCTCAAGATTTTCTGTGTATGTTGAGGAAATGCCAGAGTCAACAGGTATCTTGTACTGGGCCCTGAAAGTCAATAAATTAGAGCTTTGTTGGACTAGGAAGAAGAGGGAATTCCAAAGCTTCAAATCCCCCAATAGAAATTCCCCTTAGGCCACGTCTAAATAAAGGAAATGGCACTGGGGCTAATCCAAGTTATTTTGCCAGGTCTATACTAAAATAATAATTCACTTATGGGTCCCCTGAAGTTGTTTGTTTAACTTTGTTGTCTACACAGCCAAAAGGAACGATTCATTAGCAGGAGTGAATAATGTTAGAAAAACACCACAGTATCATATTTCTCTGTCTTGCCAAAGTTCAGTGCACTTGTCAAGATAGAGTAAAAAGACTGGGTGGGAAGCCATTTAGGGATGTTTGGGAGGCAATTAATAACAATAAAGGCTCAATATAGTTTCTCCAATTTGCAAAGTGCTTTTCTTTCAATTACCTCCTGAGAAAGTTGCCCTGATAGCTCCATTTTACAGAGAAGGAAAGTGAGGACTAGAAGACCTGGGACTTACTCAGAGCAGGAGTATGAACCAAGGTCTTCTTACCCCAATGCTAACTAACAACGAACAAGACTTTTGTAGTGGAAATGGCATTCCCATATCCAAATCATAGGATCATAGCATAGTGGGTTTAGAGATACAAAGGGTCTTTCAGTACATCTCCAGGACAGTTTCTATGTAATTGGTGCATTCAGTTGGATAGAGAGCCAACTGGACAGAGATTCCTAGCAGGAGACTCAAGAGCCTTAATAATTCCAGAACTGACTGGAAGTCAGTTTTATTATAAAATAGAACACACGCAAAACTTAGTCTGAGCCTTCTCTTTCTTCTCCATTCTCTTAAGGCCATTTTTAGAAGGGATTTCAATCCAGATACAATCATTAGAACTTTTCTAATCTCTTTTGAGTCCTGTAATTTCTGTAGGGTCAGGCTGGACTTACCATATTGAAATTCTCTAGGTAATGGACCATTGTTAATCTGCATCCATAACCCTTGGGAGAAGGGCCCAGAAATGGAGTGTGGTAGGTAAGACAATATTAAAACGGCATTTTGAAAAATGAATGTTTTCTGGGTTTAGGTCATCATGTTTGTCTCAATGAATAAAAGATGATCATTCCACAAGAACACTGGTCATACCAGATGGAAGATTAGTATCAGAGAATCACAGAATCACTCGCTCTCAGAGTTGGAAATTACCCCAGATGTAATTTTATCAGAGACATATAATACATGAGGCAGTATGCATCACAGTTGCAACACTCCTTGGTACAGAAACAGATTAAAGTATAAGAAATATTTAACAAAATAAGTAAAAATAGAATAGAATGTAATGTTAACAAGTGATTTTCTTTTTTTTTCTTTTGAATCTTTTTCTTCTGTTTTTGAATCCATACTAAGTATCAGTTCCAAGGCAGAAGACTGGTAAGGGCTAGGATTGTAGTTAAGTGACTTGTCCAGGGTTACACAGCTAAGAAGTATCCATCTAGCTGTCCTTAATATGTGGTTTTCCAAGCCAATATTCAGCCTTTAAGTATCCTTTTGAATTATTTAGTGACTGGTTCTATTTGAGTTTGACAACTTATTTTATCTACACACACATATGCAGGATGTATATAGATGTATACATATACATATATCCACCCTCCTTCCTTCCTTCCTTCCTTCCTTCCTTCCTTCCTTCCTTCCTTCCTTCCTTCCTTCCTTCCTTCCTTCCTTCCTTCCTTCCTTGCTTCCTTCCT
>NC_058130.1:536825473-536836575 GCF_016433145.1 Gracilinanus agilis | reverse complement strand
GAGAGAGAGAGAGAGAGAGAGAGAGAGAGAGAGAGAGAGAGAGAGAGAGAGAGAGAGAGAGAGAGAGAGAGAGAGAAAATATGACTATACTAATGAGATCCAGGTATAATCAAAGACCCTTATTTATCCTAGGTGGCTCAGAGCCATACTCCTCCTGATGGGTAAATGTGGGTAAAGTTAAGTAGCAGTGAGGGTTCATAGCTTCATGTACTTCCTCCTCCTCCCCCAACTCCTTGCTCTTTACTATGATTTATTAATTTTCTCCATTAAAAAACCCAAAAACCTGCTTTTTTTTGCTTTGTCAGAGACATTTCTCAAGATATTCCTTCTTTAATCCCTCCTTCGAACTTGAAGCACTTGAACACTAATCAGTGTTAAGCTGGGATGGCATGGTTCGATATTGTTTTTACTCTTAGCTATTCAACTTGCAATGTCAATAAGTGATGAGCAAGCAAATACTCTATGTTCAGCACAGTGCTATGTGCTATGAGGAATATAAGAGAAGTAAAAGCCAGAGACTCTGCCCTCAAGTTGCTTATTGGCTAGTTGAGGAGCCAAAATGAACTGGAAAGAAATTAAGTGGTCTGGGAGACAGCTTGGTATGATGAAAGGAATACTGGTATTCGAAGATCTATCTCCAAATCTTGCTTGATGTTGCTGCTTCTAGGTCATTGGATGGCAGACTAATCACATAACCTTCTGAGCTTCAAATTCCTCATCTGTAAAATGGAAATAAAAATGTCTACACTCTATCTCAAAGAACTGGGTCGTGGTGAGGAAAGCACTTTGTAAATCCTAAAACTATAAAACTGGGGACAATTATACAGAAAGACAGCATAGTGTAACAAATTGGCTTGGGGTCAGGTCCTATCTCTGATACCTGCTGGCTGTTAAAACCTAGGGCCAATCACTAAGCTTCAGCTCATATGTAAAATGAAGACAATAATACTCTTCATGTTTCCCTTTTTGCATTGTTGTGAGGATCAAATGAGGTGATAGAAAGAACTTTGTAAGCCTCAAAGAGCTATTTAGATGTTGGCTCTCATTATTAAATGAAATGGAGAAGGTAGGGATCAGACACAAAGCAGGTAGAGAAGACTTAAGGAGGAAGTGGATAAGATATACCTAGGTGGAAAGGAGAATATAGGTTATTCCAGCAAGAGGGATCAGGAAGAATAAAGGGATGGTGTTAAGGAGTCAATAAGGAGTCATACCTCACTGATCTGGAGGGTCTTGTGTTAGACTAGGGAGAGAGAAGTTTGGACAAGTAGGGTGGAGTTCCCTCTGGATCACAGAGAGAGCCCTGAAATAAAGAGGGATTTGTGTCTGATGCAACAGAGAATTATTGTAGGTTCTCGAGGAATGAAAAAACAGTATTTTAGGAAATGTTAATAAGGCAATTGTATGTGTACATTAGAAGCAGTAGAGATTGGAGTTAAAGAGATCAATACTAAACTATATATAAATTGAAATTCTTAGCTATAGTTAAGGTAGTGAGAATACTACATACAGCTAATCCTAAAGATTAAGTCTAGCCATATCATTCTTCTGCTCAAGAAACTTTAGTGGCTCACTATTGCTTCTAGGATTAAATATGAACTCTTTTGTTTGATATTTAAAGTCCCCCCCCCCAATATCTGGCTCCAACCCATCTTTCCATAATGATTCCATGTTCCTCTCCTGTGCAAATTCTATTTTCCAGGCAAACTGGCCTATTTGTTATTCCTTGTATATAACATTCCAGATTCAATTTCTGTGCATTTGTGCAGATTGCCCCTCCCCCCCTCCTCTTTCCTGGAATACTCTTCCTCCTCATCTCTGCCTTATGGAATTTCTAGGTCTCTTCAAGTCTCAGCTCAAGTGCCGGTACCTATAAGAGCCTTTTTTTGATGCCCCCAGTTATTATTGTTCTCCAGCTTTACCCACCAAAGTAATAAAATTACTTCATATTAATTTTTAAAATAGACTTCATATTTACTCATTTCTACACATAGAATTTCCCTCTAGTAGAATATAAACTCTTTGAGGATGGAAGGTTTCATTTTTGTATTTGTGTCCCTAGTTCCTATCATAGTTTCTTACATACTGTAGATGCTTATTAAATGTTTATTGAGTTAAATAGATTTGAGGAAAGGAAAAATTTGTTGAGTCAATCCTGATGGACAAAATAGCAGAGATTGTTGCCTGGACAAAAAGATGAAGGGAAAGAAAGGGTCAAAAATGACTTCAAGGCTTTGATTTTGGGACATAGGTAGGATGTGGTATCATAGACAGATAAAGGATTCTTAGGAAGAAGTGGTTTGGAGAAAAAAAATGATGAATTAGCTTTACAGAAACTATTTATTTGTTTCCTGAGTACTTTGCTGGCCTTCAGAGAACTATAGTGTCTTGGCTGGGGTCTTTTGGACAACTAGATAGCCCCAAAATCTGATTAACTGAGAAAGGAGCATTTTTTCTCAATAAATTATGCTTTTTTTTTTTTAAAAAAAAAACAACAACTCCTCATTAAGTAACTAAGCACAAACACTATTAGACACAAAGATGGCACCCAATTAGGATAAGGCTTAAAGAAATATGAGCAAAGATATAATTATGATTTTTTTCTCATTAATCTTCGAATGTTAACAAATCATTGCTTGATCTAACTCTGGTTCGATCACCAGGTTAACTCACCTTGAACCTCTCGTAGAGTAAGACCCTCCTGGGGCTTTGCCATAGCTCTGGAAATTCTCATTAGCTTGGCAATAAAAGCCCTTTCAGAGCTTTCCTCCCCTGAACTGTCAATGAGTTCTCTTGGCCACAGTCACAAAGGTCTATTCACTATGATTAATTGTTAGCTAATAAGAAAGCGGGCCTTATTTGCCATCCTGATTTGCTAGAAGAGCCATTCTATATTCCCCTTGACTTGTTTGTGTTTTCTTTCACTTAATGGGAAAGTAGAAAGAAGGAGTTACACAGAAGCCTAAAGGTACCACCTCATGCCTTTCCCCTCTTCCTGTTAGCTTCAAATCTTTTGAAGCTAGAGCTCCTGTTATTTCTGATTTTGAAAAACAAAACAAAACAAAACAAAATCATTTACACACTAAATGCATTTATTTCTTCTGAGTTATGGCTCTAGCAGTATTTCTAGCCTACTTGCAGACTTCTGTGTCAACCCGCTTTCAGTTTCTACAATCTAAACTCAGCTAAACAGAACTTTTAAAATACATTTAAACAGAATACAAGATTTTTTAAAACAGAAACACAAAGTGATGATTGCTCCACAGCAACAGAAAATGCCTCTTATTTCCTTCCTTTCCTTGGCTTCTGTTGCCCTTTTCACCCTTCATTCAACTCAGGCTCAGGGAGGCCCTCAGGGATAGGGGTGGAGGCTGTAGGCCCTTTTTAGAGTCAGGGCACTGACCTCTGGATACCCTTACTATTGCTTGAGGCAGGACTAACTCATACACCCAAGGAGATTTTTATTTTTTTTTTTTTATTCCTTGGGTAGACTCTTTTTGCCACTGGCAAATGAAGAGACAAGAGAGCAGGGGGTTAACGCAATTGGTTAGAGCCTGGAACTAATGAAACTAAGGTCCTAGAGTTCTGCAAATGGGGGCTCTGGCCTGAAAGTCAGTGGGCTTGATCAGTACACATAAATGACTGTTTTTGCAAAAAAAAAAAAAAAAAAAAAAGACTCAAATTAGCTACTCTTGTGATAACTGGCCCCGGGTATCAATTTAAAAACAAAGAGCTGTAGTGCTTTCTTTTAGTGATTGAGAAGTAGGATTTCAAAGACTTTGCTTATAGTCCTTTTGAAGAAGGAGGCCATATCCTATTAGAAAGATTTATCTTTTTCTCCAAAAGATCATTTTCAAGACCACTTTCTGAAACAGTTTCATTGAAAAAAAATTTGGTCCATCTTTCCTACACAATTATAAATGGGGATCATTATAGGAAGTTATCATAATATCTATCTTTTCTCCTAGCGTCATAGAAGGGACTATCTTTAGTGTAGAATATTAAAAACAGTTCTTCATCTGTGTGTGTCCTACAGCAATCAGTGACTTCCATGATTAACTGGTGCAAATGTGATCTGGGTTGTGTTAATTGTCAGTCTGGGAACAAAATAATAAACTGGTTTAAAAAAAACTTAAAAAAAAAAGAAAAAGACACCAAGAATCCAGTTTTTTTTTCCCCACTGATAACAAGATTACAAGAGCAACTTAATTAATTAATCAATTATATTGTATATAAATAATTAAAAACAAAATTAATTTGCCTGGCAAGTTTGAAGGACTGTATACTATATACTTCATTTGTCTGAACGACATTTCGAAGACATTATAGGAAGAATACTTGAAGAAAATGCACAAAGAAAAACACTTTATGATTATATGAAGCCCAGGTGAATATGACAAATGCATCATGGGAACTTTACCAATAGTCTTTTTTTCATGGCCTTAGACAAGTTATATCACTTTTCTCACATATAAGGTCAACTAGGTGCTTTTCATATATTGTAATAAATTGATATTTGCCATTTTAGGTATGTCTTTTGTCCTATAATCCAAGACCTTGTGGGGAACTTAAAAGGTCATCTAGCTAGTCCAAGCCTTTTAATGTATAGATGAAGAGACCAGGGCCAAGAAAAGTAAAGTTTACCAATATCTGTACTGGGACTAGAACTGAGATGGCGGGATTCCTAGGTCACTGACTGCCCTTTCTAGGTATCCTATTCATCCTTTCACTATTCAGAATGGAAGCTTTTTGAGGGTAAGCACAATGCCTTTTTGTTTGTTTCCTTTAGTTAGCTTTTTCTCTTTCTTTTTCTTTTCTTTTCTTTTCTTTTCTTTCCTTTTCTTTTCTTTTTCTTTTTCTTTTTTTGTCTTTTGTATACTCTGGAGTGTGTTGGAACAAGCCTGAGAGAGTTATTATTAGCTTTAAGTGTGAACATTCACATTTCAGAGAATTTACACGTTGGAAATCAACAAAGATGCCAACTTAGAGTTTGGCTCATTGTTTTGTTGATTAGATGGACTTAGGGGCGGTTAGGCTCCCTCAGTTTGTAGACAGGAGGTCCTGGATTCAAATCTAGCTTCAGGCACTTCCTAGCTGTGTAACCTTGGGCAAGTCACTTAACCATGATTGCTTACCATCCGCTTTGGAACCCATACTTAATATTAATTCTAAGACAGAAAGTAAGATTAAAAAAATTGTCTTAAGAAAATTATGGAGAAAATGTTAATAATACAGATTAAATTTAAATATGTCTTATTTTCCTCACAGTGCCCCCACAAGTTGTTACACATTTACTCCCAACACCTCTGTTCATACGGGATGGTGGTGTTGATGATGGTGATAATAAGGATTAATGAGATGCAGGGATAATGAGGCCAAGGCATTGTGTAAAATAAACCAATTTGGTTTTGTACTGTAAAGCAATTCTACCATGGCTACTGACTGTACTGCTTAAATATAACAACAATTTAAGTCCAGCATTTAAGTCCTTTAAGATGTGCTGAGTGCTTTACAAACGTTATCTTAATTGGTCCTCACAACAACCCTGGAAGATGAATTCTATTTATATCTCCATTATTTCTGTATTACAGATAAGGAAACTGAGTCCGATACAGGCTAAGCAATTTGCCCAAAATCATTGGGAGTAACTGTCTAAAGCGGGTTTTGAACTAAGGTCCATCTGGCGCCAAATCCAGGAGTCGCTCCAACTCGCCACCTAGTGGCTGGTCTTGGCCATGCAAGCCTGAAGAGGCTTACTGGTTTCCAAGTATTTCAAATCCATTACCTCGGCTAAAGAGGAAGTGCTGGGGAAACCAACAATCCACCACGTAATAGGGGAGAACTTGTGTCCTAGTCGTAGTGGATGAGGATCCCTTATCACAATTTTGTTGTTGTTCCCTTGTGTCTAACTCTTCCTAACCCCATTTGGGGTTTTCTTGGCAAAGATCCTGGAGTGGTTTGCCATTTCCTTCTCCACTTCATTTTACAGATGAGGAAACTGAGGTAAACAAGGTGAGTGTCTTGACCAGTGTCACCCAGCTAGTGTCTGAGGCTGCATTTGAACGCGGGTCTTCTTCAGTAGAGGTCCCGAGTTCTATTCACTGCCTGCCCGTGTCTTAAATGAATAATATTTCATATTTAGAGTTGGAATCATCTTGTCCAGTTATATGGCTACAGAAGTAGAGTCCCAAGAACTCATGTTATTTGCCCAAAGTCACACAGATAAAGTGGCTGAACCAGGATTTCTACCCTTGTTCTTTGGCTTCAGGTATGTCAGTTTTTCCCCTACTCTTCCAATGGGCCCCGTTCATGCTGGGTTTTAAGGTTTTTAAAATTTATTCCTAAAAGGAATACTGGAATGGAGATTGTAGAAAGGCACTCTAGAAATGTAATTCTTAAATTTTTTAAAATAGGACTGTAGTCTATCAATATTTATATGATATATAAATTCCTAGATGTAATAGATGATATATAACATATAACACAGGCACAACATATATGTACAATATATAACACACTTGTATACTATAGGTGTAACAGCGTGCTGTTATACGTTATATAACATATGTATGTTATGTAACATGTATGATATATAATAGATGTATAATAGAGACATATACTATATATGTATGTGTATATATATGTACACACACACACACACATAGTTTTCAATGCTGTTTACTGGGAAAATATGGCTAAATTCTCGATGCCGCACTGTTGCGGCCAAGTTTTGGTTCCTGTGGCTGGCCAAACTTCTTACATGGAGCCTTTCCTGTGTATGTGGATTGTCTACCGCTTATATCTGAACGGAGCAATTTTGTTTGCCTACTTTTCCAAACCCTTTTCTTCAAGGGAGCATTTGAAAAGTCCGTTAATACTCCCCAAAGAAGCTTGGAGCTGGTCTGGTTGGGCTGGAATCACCCAAGAGAGGAAGCTTTTGAAAGATGAGACAAACTTCAAACCAGCCACACTCGCTACTCATTTTCAGACACATCCTGGAAATGTAACTTCCTCTGTCGCGGTGCCAAGATCCGCTGCACCCTCCGTTCGGAGCTGGTATCGAAATCCCCCGATGTTTACAAGGAAAGTGCTCTGGCAGCATTTAAATCAGCAGTGACTCAGAATGCATATGGTAAAGCCCGTGCCTTTGCAAAGAATGCGGGGATCTCTGAATTGATTTTTATCTCGGGCCCAGGGTTTCTTTGAGGGATTAACTCTCTGGCACTGGGATCTATAGATGATGGATGCTCGGGAGAAAGCAGTTCCAACTGTGTGTAGTGTGAGGTTTCCCTCCTCCTGCTGGTCGGAAGGAAGAACTGTTCGTCGCTATTAAAAACAGACCGGTGAGGCTACTCCAGCCTCCGCCTGGGTGGCTCGTCTGCCTTTCCCTTTGTTCGCAGCCTTTGCTCCTGCTGAGCATCTTTGGGCTTGGCGCGGGTAAACGCGAGACCTGGAAAGAAAACAGAAGGCTTGAATGATTTTCAGGCAAGTGTAGCAGGAATGAGAAGAATAGGATGCTTTCTCTTTCTGTAATGCCTTTCTGGACCCCATGCTCTAAAGTGCTTGGTAGCTATTGTATCAGGACTCTCTGGGTCACCATGAGGAAGGCAAAGGTCAGTCCGAGGCATGTAGGGATATCCCCACAGGCCCTCGCGGCTGCACAGATGGTGAGGCAGCCCGGACATATGGGTCTCATGAGCTTCCCTCCCCCTATTCTTAGCACATACACACTGGGGCTTTGAGGGGAGCTGGTGGTGGGGATGGAGGTGTCTCTAGAGTGAGAGGGGCTCAGAGGAGTCTTCAGGCGGCTTGCTTCAGGCCAATGTCTGGTGATGGCATGTGGGACCTAGACTCTCAGATGCCCTGTACCCAGCGCTATATATGTGTCCTTCAGATGGACTCTTACCAATATTTGCTATTATATTATATTATAATAGCATTTTTGAATGCTATTTTTTCCCGGTTGGAACTACTGAGGTATGGAAAGGGAAAGCAATGTAAGTAGAACTCCTAGTTGCTTCTTAGGACCTGATTTGGGGTCTAATGCTCCTCCCCCATTACCCATATCTTGTGTCCCATTTCTGTTTGATAGCCACTCTGATAAACAAATCATAATCAGAAATATATGAAATCATAATGCAGTAGAGATAGATACATCCATTCATACCCTGCCCCCAAATACGTATTTTTTTCCCCTCAGGACTCCAACGGTGAAATTGCCTTTTTCAGGTTTTGTGTGTTTGTGTATGCAAAGCCCAAACCAAACCAAGATGCCAGCGGTGCTGGTGACCTTCAAGATTTCTAGAGAAATGAATGGAGTAAAAAAAAAAAAATCACACGCATTTCCCCAGGGATAGCTTTGCATGGAACATGAGCAGGGAAAACTAATAGCTGACTTTGGTGTTCAGAGTGACCATGAACCATTGACACTGATAATGCAGAGTCCTAGAAACTACACAGACAGAAGGTGACTCTTATTCTGGAAATAGTTAATCATCCGAAGGCTCGCCTGTTCTTGAAACAAATGCTTTCTAGGACTAACCATCAAGCTTTATGAATCTTGATTTGAAAGCAGTTATTTCCTAATTCTTACAGATTTCAGTTAATACTTACACACCTGGTATTTTTGGCATGTGTGGATAAGGTCAACATAGTCCCTTCACTGGCTGCCTCAAGATTCTATTTCTGGGAATATGTTTTTTTGGGGGGATTCCAAAGTATCTGATCTTAGCTTTGGATCACTGCTTTCCCTCAAATACAGAGAGCATAGAAGAAAAGAAGAAAAAGGGACAAGACTTCAGTCAGTCTATGTTTGGGTCACCTAAGATGCTCACTAACCTCTAATTCGCTGTACCTTTTCATAGAGCCCAGTCCGTTTCTCCCACAGGACAGAGGAGTCCTCAGAGGGTAGCCCAGGACCATATTTAAGACTATGACCAAGGAATAGGAATGGGGACAGGAAAGACAATAGTGACAGTCAGAACCAGCCATTTAGGCAGAATGGAGTAGGCAATTGTTTTCCTCATGTGATGGAAGGGAGTGTATGTAGATATGTATGTATGTGTGTATATTCATATATGTATGTGCACATATATAATGATACTAACAGTTTTCTGGTTTTTTGGCGGAATTTCTACTTTCAATGAAGAAAGCAATGGTAATAGTATTGATAGTGATTATTAGTTATTAGAGACAGCTAGTTGGCATAGTGAATAGAATGGTGGGTCTGGAGTCAGAAAGACTCATTTTCTAGAGTTCAAATCTAGTTTCAGATCCTTATTGGCCATGTGACCTTGGACAAGTCATTCAACTATTTGCCTCAATTTCCTCCCCTGTAAAATGTTTTGGAGAAGGAAATGGCAAGGCACTCTAGTATCTTCACCAAGAAAACCCCCAGAGGGGTCATGAGGAGTCAGACATAATTGAAAAATGATTGAAAAATTATTTATTAGTAATAATTTGTATGTAATACATATGCAAAACATTTGAAAATAGCTTGTTATGTTTGCATTGCTATAAAACCATTTAAAAAATGGGTTGAGACAGTTATTAGGCTTTTTAATCCCCAGATGTTTGTGTGACGTTCCATTAGTATCTCCAACACAATGAAGCAGAAAAGTCTAGCTTGGGAAGAGCAATGAGGAAGAGAGAAGAGAGAGAGAGAGAAAAGGAAGGGAAATTTTCTTCAGTCTAACTTTTTACATGGATTTTGAATTTTTTTAAAAAAATCTTGTATTCACCCTCCTAATTTTAAGCTTTTGAGAGCTTGTTTTGCTTTTGTAGTGGGATCTTAGGTTATGATCTGGAGAGACCTTATAGGTTAAATGTAACCTCATTTTTCAGATGGGGAACCTGAAACCAAGTGAGACCAAGATATGCAATTGCCTAAAGTCCTATGGGTAGTAAGTGGCAAAACTGGGATTTGAACCTACCTCTTTTGATTCCAAATTCAACATATTCTCCACTATCTGCGGCCATTACTGATTTCTATTCTTAGCATCTGGCACAGAATATATACATTTTTATAAAAAATGCTTATGACTTGATTCTGATTTATAGTAATTATGGGATGCAAATCCAGATAGCATATTCCATTTCTCTACAAGACTTACTGACATCCTTTTGTAAGAATAATTCACACTTAAGCAACTTTCTCTAGATCTCAAAGCATCATGTTCTATACAGTTTTTAAAAATAGCAGCCAACCAAGTCCTGCAGCCCTTTCTTTGGAGAGGGCTTCTCTCCTAGAAGACCACAAGACTGAGCCACAGGAACACTGACAGAGCAGAAGATATTGGAAAGTAGGACACCCTTGGGGGTATTTGGCAAATAACAAGGATCTAGTTATATCCCAAATGAAGAAAAATCAAAGCATCCCTGTCTCATGCTGGAGATGGGAACCTGCCTCTAGCTGACAAAATCCAGACTGTGGCCTGGCTCGTCGACTAAAAAGAAAATGAAAACATTCCCCAGCTCTCACATACTGCCACCTTCTTTCCCTCAAGCCCTAAGGATGCTCTACGGAGTTTAATGCTAGGTGAAAAGGATGCATATGTAGCCTTGAGATGCTATGGTCCATGGTCCATTTTGGCCCTGCCTGAAGTGAGTATTTTAAATGCACCCTTAAAGGAAACCTGAAAGAAAATCCTTCCCCTGCCAACACGTATATATGTGTGTATAAAATAAATGGGACTTTTAGAAAGTAGAAAGCCTTTAAGGAGAAGAAAAGCTCTAGGCCATGAGGCTTGAGAAAGAACTGAGTTGTGCAAGTGAAGTCATTGCCAACTGGTCCTATGGGGGAACAGAAAATGCTTCTGGTAAAACATCATGGCCAAAGGAACAGGGTTTTTCAGCCAACTCTGGAAGGACAGTAGGCAGAGTAATTGGCTGATGCGGTAGCCTACATATTTCAGACAGGCCAAGTAAGGAGAGTTAAAGAATGAAATATCTTTCTGAATGAGGTTACATTTGAATTTTACCTTTGTAATTTATACCACCCCATAATGCCTACACTTCCCCATGTTTTCTCATTTCCTTCCTTCCTTCCTTCCTTCCTTCCTTCCTTCCTTCCTTCCTTCCTTCCTTCCTTCCTTCCTTCCTTC
>NC_058130.1:536778649-536825164 GCF_016433145.1 Gracilinanus agilis | reverse complement strand
TCTCTCTCTCTCTCTCTCTCTCTCTCTCTCTCTCTCTCTCTCTCTCTCTCTCTCTCTCCCCCCAAACTGTAATTCATAATATCAGCTCCTTCTCCCCAACTATAACAATAATTATCTTAATGATTTCTGAGGGATGGGTCTTAATTTGAAAATGGCTTTCATATTTTACTTGTAGCTCTTTGGCAAAGGCTTCCCTAGCTAAGTATGATTCACATATGAGAAATTTTAATCTGTGCCATTTCTCTACATCTACATTATATCTCACCCCTGCTGTGCCCAGAGAAGGCAGGAGGTGAGGATACCCAGAATCCTTTGAGCTTTGGCTGATTCTTAACCTTCTTTTAATGTAATTTTTCAAGTGAATTTCTTGTGTATTTTACTGTCACACTTTTTAAAGACAAAGTAACACCCTCTTGACCTATTGATTTTGATGGAGTAGGTCTCAAGTGTTCAAATACAAACACGATAGATGTGACTGCAATGATAATATTTTTAGTTTACTAGATGTTATTTAGCCCCTGGTCACAATGACCACAGAGAAACTTGGGTGTATGAGATACCCACTTACTTCCCAATCCCTTACAGAAAAGACACATAAAAAGGAGCACATTAAACTCACTTGGTTCACTTGTTAAAAACCAAACCAAACCTTCTAAATAACAAACAACTCAAAACAATAAACAACTCTGTGATAGATTTATTGCCTAGCTGGAAGGGAAATTTCACTAAGTCATTATTTAGCATTTATGGAAGTTTATATAATCACCTCATTCTCCCTGTCCCTATTTTCCCCATTTTCCTGCCCCCCCCATTCCTAGTCTATAAGTAGTACCTTAATCAAAGTCACCCAGTCAGGATTATATTACACAAGTTCATAGTTTTTAGGCTATTACTGAGCCTAGGGACCCCAGACAGCATTGATTATCTGAGGAAGCCCCTAAGGAGAAAAAGTTTTTAGCTTAAGGCCTGAAAGTATCTTTCCATATTATTTCTTGAATTGTTGGAAAGCTCCCAAGAGTCTAACTGGGGAAAAAAGTATTTTAAGATGTTTTGTGGCAGAGTAACATTTTTCTTTTTTCATTTTTTATGTTCTCTCTACTAATATCCTCCTCTAAGACCTCAGGGTGAAGTGCAGGTGGCCCTGCAAGTCTTGAAGGCTATGCCAAGGAAACACAAACTCTGGCAGGCGCTACTCCTAAGCTGGAAAGGCTTGGCATATGAGTCAGTCATGGAGTAACAGACTAGCTAAGTTCAGAGACATTTATTATTAGCGTGGACACAAGTTGCTGAATTTTTTGTCCATATCATATCTGAAGGCCACTTTCTAGGCTGTAGAGGTGTAGGAATTGGCCTCCATGTATGGAATATCCACCTGGATCCTTAAAGCATTCAGAGAGAGGGCCTCTAAATCAGTATAAATATTTTAAAATATTTCCTTTCGTAGAATTGCCAACTAGACAGCTATGCATGAAAAAAATTGTCTGAAACCCATGAGAATCACATTACTTCAAAGAAAATCAATGTTCCTTTTGCCCAAGGCAACCTAAAAGCAGGCCACAACTCATCCTGGATATCTTTGGCTTGATAACCTAACTTTCTAGTTCCTTTAGGGTTATAGGTATAAGCTGGAGGAGGAAGCTTATAGAGCATCAGCATCTTTGAATCAACCAATAATCGGCCATTCATTAAAGTACCAACTATATACCAGGAACTATGTGCTAGGTGCTGGGGACAAAAAGAAAAATCAAAGAGAGATTCTGTCTTCAAGGATCTTACATTGGTAATTTGTAAATGGTAAATTAACGTGGGAAACAACATATGTAATTTAGAAATATGAGATAAATACAGAGTAAATGGAAGGAGTATTTTATTTTTTCCAGATAATTCAGATTCTGGATCTAAGTATTATGGTTTCTCGTGTAGCTGAGGTATTTGATTATTGATCTAAATGCTATCTTTTATCTTCTTTTTATCTTTCATACTCCTTGAAGGCAAGGCCTATTTCATTTTTATCTCTATATTCCCAGCTTCTAATTTCCTTTACTTTTAATATTAAGAACTTAACAAATATTTTTTCATTTATCCATCTAGCCAACAAGCATTTATTATGTACCTACTTGGTGCCAGGCACTGTACTAAGTTTTGGGGGATATAAATATGAGAATGAAGAGAGACCCTGACTTCAAAGAACTTATATTTTAAGTGGCGGGGGGAGGACAGTGCATTTAAGGGAATAATGACCAGTTGGGAAGATTATTGTGATGGTGAATGGAATGAAGGGAAATTGATTGAAGCATCCTTTCCTTGAATAGTGGCAGTATTCATTAGGTTATGGTTCGAGGACTAGAAAGTGGGTAGGGGGCAAAGGATAGGTGGTGGCAAGGAGTCTGGTGAGATGATCAATTGATTTGACTTCTATTTCTCCTTTTCACCAACAGGAATATGGTGAAAATTGGAACCTCTATATTCTGTGAGGTTCTAGTCATACTTGAGTTGGGTTGGTGAGATACCAGTTTATCTAGGTTTGCCTTAGTATCATTAGATTTATAAGCATGTGTGCTCCCCATTTGTATAGCTCTAAGTTCACTGATGCTAACCCACAGCTCCAGGTCAAACCCAGGGTGTTGAGAAACTTATAAGAACTTCCCCCAGAGATATGGGGCAAAAGAGGGGGTTGAGGCTGCTCTCCCTGCTGTGTTAAGAGCTGCCTCCCACTTCCCCAGCAGGAGAAGGAGTGGAGTAGGGGTGAAGAGGCAGTTTTTCAGCCACTGCTGCATGTCAAATAGGACTTCCTGCTGTTTTGTTTACCCTATTAGCTAAATCTTCAAATTTAAGTCCAGGAGGTTTTTGCCAGGTGGCAAATATCCCAGGTGACTGGGAAGGGTAAGGCTTGGTAAGGAGAGTGGTCTAGGGCTATTTGGACCAGCATGGTGCTGACTTTTATTCTTCATTATTTCCCCCACTTCCACAGCTTCACTTCCAAAGATGCATACGCATGTATGTGAAAAGCAGCTGTACTGAACAGGTTGATGCTAAAGAAGTAGTTTCCTTAGCAACTGGAGACATATGAAAAGCCCAGCAAACTATTCCTCCACTCATTTTTCATGTTGTTTTCAGTAGTTCCCTGAAAGGAGGTCAGATGCTCTATACTAAGTTCATTTTATAGTTTTCTTTGCAGCACATTTGTCTCAGAATAGGAGAATACTTGTGCTTGCCACCAATACTGCCTGCTTCATTTTGCCCCTCTCGCTTCTTTCTCATGGAAATTGGGACATGAAGATCCAGACAGTCATGATCCAGTGTCATTTGTGACTGATTTCAACATGGGAATAGAAGTGCCTCGTACATAGTTGTTCTATTTAAACAAGAGCTGTTCATGTTTTAAAATAAGATTAGGCACTTATAGCCCATTAATGGCAATCAGAGCTCTAGTTTATTGCCCTGTTGAAGTTAAGGCATAGTTCTCACTTTCATTTTTCTCCTTCAAAAGTCACATCCAGGGTCTGTAATTGAAGTCTATGGACAATCATGAATTGTGACTAATTCTGAATTTTTTTACATATAATTACAAAGCATTAGTTTTACTTCTAGCCAATTAGATTTAATACTTCTTTCACCATCTGAGCCATTCCATAATACTTTATTATATTTGGCTACTTTATAGTTAGAAATCCACCCAATCCTTAGAATAAAATGTTTCTAGCTTGCTTAGGCTCTGTGATGAAAAAAAAATAGACTCATAAAACTTCCACATATTAATCTCTTAAAATTTTTATTTCCTTTCATCATAAGCTTAGGTAATTGATTGCCAATTAGAATTTAGATGTAATATGTAAACACTATTAGACAAAACTATAAAAATGCACCAGAGACCCCAGTTATCAATGTCTGCTCCTGGGATGAGACTAGGGTAGATTCCTGTGTTCCCTGCACTTGGAAATGTGATCATCCTGTTTTCATTCTAGATCAGTGAAAAGTGTTAGAGATTTTCCAGAATGCCAACTTGGGGGAACTTTGTCATGAGCTCTAGTATAAGAAAAACTTACTGGCAGCTTTAGGAATCAGGTTGGTCTTAGAGAGCTTAATGTTTGTTTTATTGAATGTCAATAAAGTTTAACTGTCAGTCAAAGCTAATATCATTAGCAAGTGTTGTCAGTTGTTTACCAAATTTGGGATCTACATACATCCCCAAACACCCCCCCCCCCACACACAAACATCATTAGTAGTTGTTTACCATATCTGGATAATTTACACATCATTAGTAGTTTACCAAATTTTGGGGACATATACCTCATTGCAAAATTATATACAAATGCCCTTTAAAAAAAAAGAGGGGGCAGCTGGGTAGCTCAGTGGATTGAGAGCCAGGCCTAGAGACAGGAGGTCCTAGGTTCAAATCCGGCCTCAGACACTTCCCAGCTGTGTGACCCTGGGCAAGTCACTTGACCCCCATTGCCTACCCTTACCAATCTTCCACCTATAAATCAATACACAGAAGTTAAGGGTTTAAAAATAAAAAAAAAAAAAAGAAAACCAACTACTGAGTCACAAAATGGGGACTTATAAAAGGTAGTTGTTTATCCAAAATTAACATATGTATTTTCACTATACCCCCTAACTAGGAAAACCTCCCAAAATTAAATCCTTATAACAAATGTGTGTTGTCAAGCAAAACAAAATTTCCATATTGGTCAGGTCCAAACATGTATGTTGTATCATTCATATTTTTTTAATTGTACCTCTGCAGGAGGTGGGTAGCATTCTTCACCATTAGTACTTGGAATCATGGTTGATCATTGTATGATTCAGAGTTTTTTCAAACTCTAATATTTTAGATGTTTGTTTTTAGATTTTTGATATAGCATAAATTGTTCTTATGTTGCTGATCACTTCATTTTTGTATCAGCTCGTGCAAATCTTCCTAGGTTTATCTAAAACAATCTTTTAGTTTCCAGTTCTTTGTCATTACAAAAGAATTGCAACAAATATTTTTATGAATATGGGATCTATTCTTTTTTGATCTCTGGTGTATCTATCTAGAAGTGGTATTGATGGGTCTGAAGATAGAGGACTCCACATTTTCTATGATTTTCATGTCATACCTCTCAAAAAACAGGAATTATGCATGAGAGATAAAGCAATTTCATTTGTCTTGTTGTGAGGAAGATTTATTTAGCAGTTTATGTAGCAATAGTTTATATGGACCTAGCAGTCTCCATGGTTTAGGATTCAGAACTACTAGAGATAAAAATTCAATAAACCAACAGCAAACAAGGCTAGTCCCAACGCCCTAATATAGTACTCTCTTTCTCACTGCCCAAAAGTCAACTTGTGGCATTAATGGTTAGGCTCAGGTTTACCTTGGGATGTACCTTGAGTTATTTTACTCTTTAAAATATCCTATTCCTGGTGCAAAGCACAAGGAGCACAACCAGGAGAACATTGTACACAGAAATCGATACATTGTGGTGCAATCAAATGTGATGGACTTTACTAGTAGCAATGCAATGATCCACGACAATCCAGAGGGACTTATGAGAAAGAGAGCTATCTACATCCAGAGAAAGAACTGGGGGAACAGAAATGCAGAAGAAAAACATATGATTGATCATGTGGTTCAATGGGTATATGATTGGGGATGTTGACTTTAAATGATCACTTTATTGCAAATCTTAATAATATAGAAATAGGTTTTGAAAAGTGATGCATGTATAACCCAGTGGAATTGCTCATCATCTCCAGGAAAGAGCAGAGAGAAGTGAGGGAAAGAACATGAATCATGTAACCATAGAAAAATATTCTAAGTAAATAATTTAATTAATAAAATATCCTATTCTATTCTCTTTTTCAGTTTTGGTAGTTACAGATTGGAATCATATTTTCAACTTTCCTTTATATTTCAAGGTCTTTCTCCTAGTCATTTGCAGAATTTATTTGTCAATGTTGTGAAATCTTGGAATTTGCAGCATTGTGTTTTTTTCTTTTCTTTTTCTTATATGTGTAAGTTCTTTCAACTGGTATTTTGTTTTCAGGGTTCAGAAGTTTTGAGCAGTGTTCTTTCATTATTTCTTGGTGTTTATATATTTTTTGACATGTTTTTCTAGAAGACCTATAATTCTTAAATTGTCTCTTTGCAGTCTGTCTTCAAGGTCAATATGTTTTGCTTGTATATAAATCATGTTTTCTTTTTTTTTTGCTTTTCTTTTTTCCAAATTGTCCTTCGTTTTATGTATTTTCATTTCCAGTTATTTTCTCTTTTGTTTCTTTGATGAAAATTGCTATTGAGGATTCATATCTTTCTATCCTCAATTGTTTTTGTTGTGCAGGATGTACATTCTGCTTTCATACTTATTGTTTCTCTCTTATACCATGTTGGAACATCCTGCTATGGTTCCATGCTCTCTTGGGAATCTATAGGAGTGTTTGCCCATCAGACAATTTATTTTCCTTATCTTGCAATATTTATTCAAAGATGTGTGGTCTCTTTTAGTTGATCTAGAGGGCATATTCCTTTCTGTTATTAATATTTTCCCTCAGGAAGAAGAATGCCTTCAGGAGAATGAAGTGAAACAGGGAAAGAAAAGGGGAAATTACATTCCATTGGTGGGAGAGGACACCACTGTTGAATCCTTTGGTGGAAAGAAAGCTACTCTACAAAAGGAGATGGGACTTTGTAATGAATTTAAACTATTGGGGATTTGGTGCTTAGAAACCACTCATTTTTCTTCAGGAGAACTGGAATTGGAGATTTTGGGGGTATTGAAACTCAAAAGAATGGGAGGACATGGATCCAGAGAAGAGATCTCATGGCAAATGGGTGGGTGGGTGGGGGAAGAAATGACCACAGGGAGGGCAAAGGTTAATAATAAACTGCACAGCCAGAGACATAAGAACATTCCTACCATGGAAATTGATATTTATTTCTAAGAGTAAGGGACAATAGAAGAAGGGGCAGTGGGGCAAGATCAATAAGGCATTAATTTAGAAATGACCTTGAAAAGGAAATATAAAACATAACTTAGAAACTTTAATTCCATGAGGAATAAATAGAGTAAGGAGGACAAAATACATATAAGGGACATAAATAAAAAAAATAAGTCTAGGAGTAGATAAAGAGGGAAAATAAATAATAAAAAAGAATGAGGGAAATAAATCCTTTTATGAAAAAAAGCCCAGATAAAGGAAAATTAAAAAACCTTAAAGAACAAAACAAGTTAACAGAGAAAAGAGGAAAGGAATCTTACTGGACTGCTGAGAAAAAAAAGAGGGGAGTAATTAAATAACTACTCAAAAGCAAGTAAGAAAAACTAGGGGAAAATTTTAAAAAGTGAGGTGGGAGGTTAGAGAGGGGCTGAGTAGGAGAGGAAGAGTGACTCTTTGGGAATGAAGGAAATTGAGACAATGCTATGTTTATAGAAGAAAAGGGGGAAAAAATCCTAATTTTGGAAAAAAACTCCCAATATTAGAGACAAATGGTGGAAAATATTAGCCTAAATCTCAAAACTTTAAATGTGAATGGATTAAATAACTTGATAAAACAGAGGGATATATTTATAAGAAAATAAAACCTTAAGATTTGTTGATTATAAGAAACATTTAAAAAACAAAGACATACAAAATAAAAATGAAGGGTTGTTGTTGTTTTTTACTGTGTATCAGGTAAACCCAAAAAAACAATAATTGTAATCATGTTATCAGACAAAGTTGAAACATTTATAACATAAAAAGAGTTAAACAAGAAAACTACATTATGCTGAAAGGAATCATAGACAACAAACCAATGCCAATAATAAACATATATGCTCCAAATATCAATATCTAAATTCATAAAAAATTAACTGCATTATAAGAAGACATAGTAATGCAATAGTGCCAGGGGATTTTTGTGACCTTGGTTTTGTCCTCAGGAAATAAATAAAAGGGAAAAAATAGAAATAAACAAAGTTTATAGCATCTCTTTCTTTTAAACAATATTATTTTTATTGTCATCCAAAACACAGTTCCATATTGGTCATTGTTTTAAGAGCAAACTCATACATAACCAAAATCCCAAAATAAAGCCATAAATACACTGATGTAAAAGATAATTCTAACGGTTCTTTCTTTGGACATGGATAGCATTCCCCATCATATCTTTCAGGATTGTCCCAGATCTTTGCATTGCTGAGAGTAGCCTGGTTTTCCCAGATAATCATTGTATAATATTGCTGTTAATTGTGTGCAATGTTCTCCCAGTTCTCTTATTTTACACTGTATCAGTTCCTGCAGATCTTTCCAGCTTTTTTCTGAAATTATTTTTGTAGCATCTTTTTCTAAATGGGACTGCTAAAGAATATAAATATATTTATATTTCTCATCCTCATGTGGAACTTTCACAAAAATTGACCATATGCTAAGAAACAGAGATAGTGTAGAAAAGTGTCAAAAGTCTGAAATAGTAAATACCCATTCACAGATAATAACCCATTAAAAATAGTAATCAGTTCAGGAAAGACAAAGAAAAGACACAGACCAAAATGGAGACTTAACAATGAAATCCTAAATAATAAGAGGATCCAAAAAATCACAGAAACAATAATTAGACAAAAGAAAATGATAATGATGAAACAACATGCCCAAATTTCTGAGATACAGCTAAAATAGATCTTGGCAGGGTGGGAATTATGTTTCTACAAACATACATTAACAGAAGAGAAAAAGAGAGAATTAATGATCTGAATTTGCATGAAAAATTAGACATAAATAAACTGGAAATAAAAAAAACTATAGAAAAGATAAACTAAAAGCTAGTTGTTTTAAAAAACATTAAATTGATAAACCTTTAGCCAATCTGATTAAAAAGAAGAGAGCATAAAACCAAATCAACAAAATGGCAAATGAGCAAGCAGTGTGGTATCAACAAAACTAGAAGAAATAAAAAGAATTATTAGACTTTATTAGTTGTATACTAACAAAAATGAATGCTACAGCAATAGAGTGCCTTTAAATATATGAAATACTCAAACTAAGAGAAGATAACTTGAATTTTAAATAATTAAGTGTCAGAAAAATAAATAGAAATAGCTGTAAAGAACTTAACAAAGTAAAAAAAAAATCCTCCTGGGTCTGATGGTTTCACAGGGGAATTCTACCAAACTTTTATTTATTTAATTGATTTTAAACCCTTACCTTCTCTCTTAGAATCAATACCGTATATTGGTTCCAAGGCAGAAGAGTGGTAAGGGCTAGGCAATGGGGGTTAAATGACTTGCCCAGGGTCACACAGCTAGGAAGAGTCTGAGGCCAGATTTGAACCTCAGACCTCCAGTCTCTAAGCCTGGCTCTCAATCCACTGAGCCACCCAGTTGCCCCCCTACCAAACTTTTAAAGCACAATTAGTACCTATACTACCGAACTTATTTTCAAAAATCGAGAAAGAAAGCACCCTGCTGGATTTCTTTTATGAAACAAATTTAGTTCTAATGCGTAAATCAGGGGAGGATAAAGCATAGAAAGAGATCTATAGTCTAATATATTAATGAAAATAGATTCAAAATTTTGAAATAAAGCCATATGAAATGGACTATAGCAATTAATTCAAGTAATCATTATTTATGACTGTTTCATTTATATAAATGATTCAAGGATGGCTCAAGGAAAACAACCAATATAATCCATCATATTTAAAATAAATACATCCAAACTACAATATTATTTTTAATAGATGTGGAAAAAGTCTTCGATAAAGTACAATACTCACTTATGCTAAAGCCACATTAAGTATAGGCATAAAGAGACTTAAAAATCACAAAGGCATCTATCTAAAAACCAAAAAGGAGCATCACATGCAATAAGGATAAGTTAGAATATTTCACAACAAATATGGGAGTAAAGCAAGGAGGTCCATTCTCCTCATAATTATTTGATGAAGTCCTGAAAATGTTAGCTATTGTTAAAAGATAGAAATTATTTAAAGGCAAAAAGGTAAACTAAAGATAAAACGATTCCTATCTGCTGCTGATAGGAATCTGATGCTTTCTTAGAAAACTCTTGGGAAACTAGCAAAGCTACTAAATGACATAATGAATATAATCAGCAAAATTGCAGAATACAAAGTAAACACTAAAAAATCAATAGTAGTTCCATAAATAACAAAATATGTCAATAATAGAAAGATAACCCCCCTTCCAAATAACTACAAAATGAATAAAATATCTGGGGAGCGATCTGCTAAAGCATGCAGAATACCTCTATTAATTCAATTTTAAAGTAATCTTTAAAGAAAGAATTACTTAAATAGCCAAGATATTATTCAGTGCTTATTACTGGGCCATACCAATAAAATCAAAATGATGAAATACCAAAGTTAATTAATTTTTATTTTAAGTACTATATCAACCAAATTATTAGAGGAGTACTTTATGGAACTTGATAAATTAATAATAAAGTTCATTTGGAGATATTGGAATACCAAGGAAAATTATGAAAAGAGGGAAGTAAAGGGAAATAGCATTTCCACATATCAAACTATATTATAAATCAGTTGTCAGAACATCTGTTATTGCTATTACTGGGTTAAGAGGCATGCATATTTTAGTAACTTTGGGGACATAGTTCCAATTTCCAGAATAGTTGGACCAATTTGCAGCTCCATCAATGCGTTTGTTTTTCACCAGGACTTTAACATTTGTCACTTTTTCTCCTTTTGCAAACTTTAACAATCTGATGATGGTTGTGAGCTCAGTAGTGCTTTAATTTGCATTTCTTTATTCATTTTTGTAGCATTTTTCATATGGCTTTAGATAGCTTGGATTGCTTCTCTTGAGCACTCCCTATTTATCTCCTTTGACCCTTTATCAATTATGGGCACTTAGGTGGTACAGTAGATAGGGTGCTGAGCCTGGCATCAGGAAGCCCTGAGTTCAAATCCAGCTTCAGACCTTTACTAGTTGTGTGTCCCTGAACAAGTCACTTAACACTGTTGGCCTCGGTTTCCTCACCTGTAACATGAGCTAGAGAAAGAAATAGCAAACTACCTCAGTATCTTTGCCAAGAAAATGCCAAATAGGGTCATGAAGAATCAGAGTTGAAAAACAACCACAACAACATTTATCAATTATAAATTTGAATCAGTTCCTTTTTTTTTAGAAAAAATTATTTTGTAAATAAGACCTTGATCAGAGGGACTTATAAAGATTAATTTCTTCTACTTAACTTTTTTTCCTTCAATTCTTGGCTGCATGGCTGCTCTAATTTTAGGAAACTTTTCCTTACATTGTTTCTCTATTATATTTTTCTTGGTAGAATATAAACTTTTCTAGTGCTTCAGAAAATCTACAATTTTCTCAATATTGATATTGATAGATTGAGATCCCTCCCTGCCTTAGGAGTTGGTTTTCATAATTTGTCACAGTCAAAAAGTTTGTCATCTGGTGGTCAGGTTTCTGGATATCATTCTTTCTGAACTTAACTCTGATGGGAGGTAAATAGTTTGGTGTATGACAAGTACTCCAAGCCTTTTCATCTTGTGCTCTGCTTAGAGAATCTTCATGAATACAGGTTTAATTTCATATTACATGAGAGACTAGACTAGAAATTTAGTGGAGGAATGTTTTATATGCATATATTTCTGTATCTTATATGCACATTTATATTGTATATAGCTTTTAACTAGTCATTTCCATGATCTTAGGTACCTAAATACGAGACTTAAAGCCAGAACAGTTTAATATACATATATACACAAAAATGTAAATCTTTATGTGTATGTTTATACCCCCAAATATATAAAGTCTAGACCTGTGACTTCATTGGTGTTTTTAGGTGAATAAACTCCCCTTATCAATGCAAATCAGCAAATCAAATGTTACCTATAGTCTTACAGAGTTGTTTCTGATGGTGAAAAGGTATAGGACTTACCCAGGTTTATACAGCCTATGTATGTTAGAAGTGGGACTTCAATCTAGGTCTTGCTGAATTCTGGACTGGCCCTTTATGCTGAATTTCCTTTCACTTCCTCTCCTATTTTCTCTCTCTCTCTCTCTCTCTCTCTCTCTCTCTCTCTCTCTCCCTCTTGTGAAGGGTTCACTATAAGCATGATTGGTTTCATCACTGTCATTACTCTCTCCAATAATCCAGATCTCAACTAATCTACAGTTTAATAGAAGGTTGTTAAGAGTTGCTATTGCCAAAAAAGCTCATAATATTATGGGCAACCTCATAGGTCTATCAGAATTTAGCAAGGTTGATACTCATATGATATCCATATCATCAGACCCATATTTGAAGCCTTTCCAGTTTGACAGAACCAATAATTACTTAGATCCTGCTTGCATGGCCTTTCAGAACCCAGGGTCCTCTCTCTTCCCATCATGATGAGGCTTTAAAGAAGATGTGAGTGGAAGCTGAGAATGATGCATCACTGAAAATTGAGATTCTTGGTAATCCTGTCCATGGCACTTGAGAAATTTCAGAACCTTTCCATCTGGAAATGTTATTCTTTTACATATATCTAGTAAGAAATTTGTAGATTCAATGCCTCCATTTCCAGGAATTTTTTTTCATGTTCACTTTCTCTTTGCCCCTTGTCTACTTACTTAACTAGTTTAGGTGTCTAAAGTCAGAAAATAAGGGATCAAAGAAGATGCAACAGCATCTCAATGGAATATTACTCCCATTTCAGTTCTCTTTTATTATACTTCCATGCTAGCTTTCTTTAAAAAGTTGCATACATATGTTGGCTAAGCATAGGGTCCAGATCTATAATTTCATTGATAAAAGGAACTCTAAGCCGAGACAATTCCTTTTACTAATGCAAGTCAGCACTTAAAGAGTTGATTAGAGTACCTAGAAGTAAAGGAACTTGTTCAGGGTCTCACAGTCTATGTGTCAGAGGTGGGAACTGAACCCTGATTCCAAGTTTTCCTGATTCCAAGGAGAGCTTTCTATCCACAATACCATGCTATCTCCACATACGTGGCAACAGTATAGAAATATATACTTGGATGGATTCTGAAGCCATTTGAAATTCTTAAGGGTATAATAGCTGGAATTTATATTATGTCTTATAGTTTATAAAGTGCTATACATACATTATCTAATTTAATTTTCATAACAGCCTATGAGTTAAGTNATGCACATTTATATTGTATATAGCTTTTAACTAGTCATTTCCATGATCTTAGGTACCTAAATACGAGACTTAAAGCCAGAACAATTTAATATACATATATACACAAAAATGTAAATCTTTATGTGTATGTTTATACCCCCAAATATATAAAGTCTGGACCTGTGACTTCATTGGTGTTTTTAGGTGAATAAACTCCCCTTATCAATGCAAATCAGCAAATCAAATGTTACCTATAGTCTTACAGAGTTGTTTCTGATGGTGAAAAGGTATAGGACTTACCCGGGTTTATACAGCCTATGTATGTTAGAAGTGGGACTTCAATCTAGGTCTTGCTGAATTCTGGACTGGCCCTTTATGCTGAATTTCCTTTCACTTCCTCTCCTATTTTCTCTCTCTCTCTCACTCTCTCTCTCTCTCTCTCTCTCTCTCTCTCTCTCTCTCTCTCTCTCTCCATTTCTCTAAAAATCTATCTATCCATCTCTCTCTCTCAAATCTCTTTTTCTCTCTCTCTCTCACTATCATACTCTCCCTTGTGTGTTGATACAAACACGTATTTCTAGACCTATATGTGTATCAAAAAAAGAAAGAAAAAGAAAACAAGACAATGAAAATGGAAGAAGAAGGAAACAGGCTATGTATTTCTGTTGGTTTTGTCTTCTGGGAACTCAGACAGCATGTTTCAAGCTGTTTAGTGGTTATGTTCAGCAGTGGGAATCCCCGATGGCGCCATGCCCCCAGCCTTCCCTTTGGCTGCCCAGAAAGAGAGTTAATGAACAGGGACAGAAGCTACTAACAAAAGAAGAAATACTTTATTTATTATTTACTAATCTCCAGGGTCCCTGTGCTACTCAGAATTAGAGCAGATTCTCATATAATTGCTTAACATCTTCTGGTTTGACACAGATGTACTTAGCAAAGCAAAGATAATATTGCAAAAAAGACAAAAACAAAAACACAAAACAAGACCCTAAAAAAATCAACCCCTGTATCCTGGGCTCTTCTTTATCGTGGAGCAGTATGGGAAGTAGCTAAGTTCTAACCTGCGATAGATTCCATGATTTTTTCCCTATTATTTTTCTCTATTAGATTTATTTGCCCTATGATTGGAATCCCTCATCTTTTTGTTTATAAAAAATATTTAAGAAGCTCTGCCTCCCCAAAATACCAGAACCTCTTGAAGTCCATCTTCTTAAACTCAATTTTTTTTTGGGGGAGGTATAAAGTCTCACTCCAATGTATGCTAACCTTTGGGACCCTTGAGAGAGAGAGAGAGAGAGAGAGAGAGAGACAGAGACAGAGAGAGACAGAGAGAGAGACAGAGAGAGAGACAGAGAGAGAGACAGAGAGACAGAGAGACAGAGGGGTTCACTTGGCCAATGCTACAAGCTCCTCACTTTCTTGAATAAACCATTTAAAATAGCTCTTTTGTGTCACTCTGAGCACTTGGCATTGAACTGGGTACATAATAGGTGTTTGTTAAATCCTTCTGAGGCACATTCTATAGTCAGATTGGGCAGTACTCTCTTGAGAATTTGTTTTGTGAGTAGGGTGGGAGTGGGAGGTTTCCTTTGACAGTGTGAAGGGGTTAGTAAAAGGCTTGCTGGGGGCAGAAGGCTAAGCATTGTTTTGAGTTTGACTATTAGAGAAGAGAAATATACTGAGTACATGACTGTTAGTGAGAGGCTGGAACAGAAGGGAAAGGGAGAAAAAATGCTGCTTGATATAATGCAATTTTTAAAATGACTTGTTTTTAGATTAATGTTAAGAAATTTTCTTATACCTATCATGAAATCATTTGTCCTGAGAACCAGGTTTGGGGGAAGGAGGATAGCTGTGGGTTAAGAGTGAGATGCTGAGCTGGGATTCCTCTTCATGGGTCCCTAGTTTTCTGTAAAGTGAGAGATTTGAACTAAATGATCTCTAATGCCTCTTCCAACTCTAACATTCCGTGATTCTATGAATTCAATTTAATCTGCTCCAATATGTTGTTTCTTTCCTCAGTTCTAGATTTTCTTTTACTGTTGTTGTTTAGTTATTTTCAGTTGTGTCCAATACTTTGTGACCCCATTTGGGGTTTTCTTTTCTTTTCTTTTTCTTTAGAATATTTTCCCATGGTTACATGATTCTTGATTTTTCTCACCCCTCTTCCCTCCCCACTCCTGGAGCGGACAAGCAGTTCCACTGGGTTATCCTTGTATTATTTTTCAAAACATATTTCTATGTTATTCATATTTGCAATAGAGTGATCTTTAACATCAAAATCCTATTCATATCCCCATTGAACTATGTGATTGATCATATTTTTTTCTTTTGTGTTTCTGCTTCCACAGTTCTTTCTCTGGATGGGGATAGCATTCTTTCCCATAAGTTCCTCTGGATCATCCTGGGTCATTGAATTGATGCGAGTACAGAAGTTCATTACATTCAATTGTGCCACAGTGTATCACTTTCTGTGTACAACATTCTCCTGGTTCTGCTCCTTTCACTATGCATCAATTCCTGGAGGTCTTTCCAGTTCACATGGAATTCCTCCAGATCATTATTCCTTTCAGCACAATAGTATTCCATCATCAACAGATATCACAATTTGTTCAGCCATTCCCTAATCGATGGATACCTCCTCATTTTCCAATTTTTTGCCATCACAAAGAGCACAGTTATAAATGTTTTTGTACAAGTCTTTTTCCTTATTATATCTTTGGGGTACAAACCCAGTAGAGGTATGGCTGGTTCAAAGGGCAGGCATTCTTTTAAAGCCCTTTGCACAAAATTCCAAATTGCTCTCCAGAATGGTTGGATTAATTCACAACCCCACCAGCAGTGTATTAGTGTCCCAATTTTTCCACGTCACCTCCAACATTTATCACTTTCCTTTGCTTCCATATTGGCCATTCTGCTAGGTGTGAGGTCATATCTCAGTGTTGTTTTAATTTGGATTTCTCTAATCAGGAAGGATTTAGAACGCTTTTTCATGTGCTTATTGATAGTTTTGATTTCCTCTTGTGAAGACTGCCTATTCATATCCCTTGACCATTTGTCAATTGGGGAGTGGCTCAATTTTTTTTTTGTAAATTTAAACTTAGTTTCTTATATATTTGGGAAATTAAACCTTTGTTAGAGAGTTTTGTTATAAATTTTTTCCCCAGGTTGTTACTTTCCTTCTAATTTTGGTTGCCTTGGTTTTGTTTGTACAAATCCTTTTTAATTTGATATAATCAAAGACATTCATTTTACATTTTCTAATGTTCTCTATCTCTTGCTTGGTCTTGAATTCCTTCCTTTCCCACAGATGTGACAGATATACTATTCTATGTTCATCTAATTTATTTATAATTTCACTATTTATATTTAAGTCATTTACCCATTTTGAATTTATCTTGGTATAAAGTATAAGATGTTGATCTAAACAGAATCTCTCCCATACTGTTTTCCAATTTTCCCAGCAGTTTTTGTTAATGTTGAGTTCTTGTCCCCAAAGCTGGGACCTTTGGGTTTATCAAATACTTGCTTGCTGAGGTCATTTATCTCAAGTCTATTCCATTGATCCATCCTTCTGTATCTTAGCCAGTACCATATTATTTTGATGACCACTGCTTTATAGTACAGTTTAGGATCTGGTTCTGCTAGGCCCCCATCCATCACTTTTTTCCCCATTAATTCCCTTGATATTCTTGGTCTTTTGTTCTTCCAGATGAACTTTGTTATAATTTTTTCTAATTATATAAAAAAGTGTTTTGGCAGTTTGATGGGTATGGCACCGAATAAGTAGATTAATTTGGGTAAGACTGTCATTTTTTATTATATTAGCTCATCCTACCCATGAGCAATTAATGTTTTTCCAATTACTTAGATCTAGTTTTAATTGTGTGAAAAGTGTTTTGTGGTTCATATAATTTCTGTGTTTGACTTGGCAGGTATGTTCCTAAATATTTTATATTTTGTAGAGTGATTTTAAATGGAGTTTCTGCTGCTGCATTTTGTTGGAAATAGACTGAAATGATGATGATTTATGTGGGTTTATTTTGTACCCTGAAACTTTACTAAAGTTGTCAATTATTTCCACTAACCTTTTAGTTGATTTTCTAGGATTCTTTAAGTAGACCATCATATCATCTGCAAAGAGTAATAGTTTAGTTTCCTCATTGTCTACTTCAATCCCTTCAATTTTTTCTTCTCTAATTGCTATCACTAGTGTTTCTAGTACAAAATTAAATAATAGAGGTGATAATGGGCATTCTTGGTTCACTCCTGATCTTACTGGGAAGGCTTCTAACTTGTCTCCATTGCAGATGATACTTGCTGATGGTCTTAAATGTTTTTTATTTTGAGGAATGGTCCTTCTATTCCTATGCTTTCTAGTATTTTCAGCAGTAATAGTTTTTTTACTATTTAATAGTAAAAGTTTTTTAAAAACTTTAAAAAAATAGTAAAGATTAATAGATTTTGTCAATGGCTTTTCTGCATCTATTGAGATAACCATGTGATTTCTGTTGGTTCAATTCTTGATATGGTCAATTATGTGGATGGTTTTTCCTAATATTAAGCCATTTTTGCATTCCTGGTATAAATCCCCCCTGGACATAGCAAATAATCCTTGTGATAATTTGCTATAGCCTTTTTTTGCTAGTATTTTATTTAAGATTTTTGCACCTATGTTCATTAAGGAGATTGGTCTGTAGTTTTCTTTCTCTATTTTTGGTCTGTCTGACTTTGGAATTAATACCATATTTGTGTCATAAAAAGAATTTGGTAAGATTCTTTCTTTGATTATTCTGTCAAATAATTTGTATAGTATTAGGATTTTTTTTTTTTATCCTGGCACTCCATTCTAGGAGCATAGGGCCACAACCAGTAGGCAATGGGTCACACAATCACTCAGGGTCACCCAGCTGGGAAGTGTCTGAGCTCAGGTTTTGAACCTAGGACCTTTCACCTCTAGGCCTGGCTCTCAATCCACTGAGCTAGCCCAGCTGCCCCTACTTTAGGTTGCAGTTTCTTTAGCAGATGTAGTTTTTACAGGGTGGGGTTGCTAGCCCCAGCCCAACCCTCCTCCTTTTTCATTGTTCTTTAAATGTTTGATAGAATTTACTTGTGAATCCATCTGGCCCTGGGGATTTTTTCTTAGGAAGTTCCTTGATAGCTCATTCAATTTCTTTTTTTCTGAGATTTAAGTATTCTGTTTCGTCTTTCATTAATCTAGGCAATTTATATTTTTGTAAATATTCACCCATTTTACTTAGATTGTCATATTTATTGCCATATAATTGGGCAAAATAGTTCTTAATAATTACCTTTATTTCCTCTTCATTAGAGGTGAGATCACCCTTTTTTTCTTTGATAGTTTTAATTTGAGTCTCATCTTTTTTTATTAGATTAACCAGTACTTTATCTATTTTATTTGTTTTTTTCAAAGTACCAGCTCCTAGTCTTATTTATTATTTCAATAGTTCTTTTACTTTGAATTTTATTAATTTATCCTTTAATTTTTAGGATTTCCAATTTAATTTTTATCTGGGGATTTTTATTTTTTTTTCTAATTTTTTAAATTGCAAGCCCAATTCATTGATCTCCACCCTTTCTATTTTGTTACTATAGGTACTCAGTGATAGAAACTTTCTCCTGAGTATTGTTTTGCCTATATCTCATAGGTTTTGATATGATGTCTCCTCATTGTCATTCTCTTTAATGAAGCCTGTGATTGTTTCTATGATTTCTTCTTTGATCCACCAGTTTTGAAAAATTAGATTATTTAGTTTCCAATTAATTTTAAATTTGCCTTTCCATAGACCATTGTTAGTTATAACTTTTATTGCATTATGATCTGAAAAAGTTTTGTTTATTATTTCTGCTCTTGTGCAATTGTTTGCAATATTTCAATGTCCTCATACATGGTTGATCTTTGTATATGTACCATGTACTGCTGAAAAGAAGGTATATTCTTTTTTATCCCTGTTCAGTTTTCTTCAGATATCTATTAACTCCATTTTTTTCTAGCATTTCATTCATTTCCCTTACTTCTTTCTTATTTATTCTTATCAATTATCTAGTTCTGAAAGGGGAAGGTTGAGATCCCCCACTAGTATGGTCTTACTATCTATTTCCTCCTTGAGCACCTTTAATTACTAAACATTTATGCACCAATAGTATAGAATAGAATTCTAGATGCTATACTATTTGGTACATAAATGTTTAGTAATGATATTACTTCATTGTTTATAGTGCCTTTAGCAAAATGTAATTTCCTTCCTTAACTATTTTAATCAGATCAGTTTCTACTTTGGCTTTGTCTGGTATCATGATTTCTACTCCTTCTTTTTTTACTTTAGATCACGCAAAATAAATTCTACTCTAGTAGTTTTACCTTGAATCTGTGTGTGTCACCCTGCCTCAAATGTGTTCCTTGTAAATAATATATTGTAGGATTCTGGTTTTTAATCTACTGTGCTATCCACTTTTGTTTAATGGGTGAGCTCAACCCCTTAACATTCAGTGTTATGATTACTAACTGTGTGTTGTCCATTATATTATCCCCTTTAGATCCTTCTCTATTTCCTTTCATTTTGTTCCCCCTCACTAGCATTTTGCCTTTTGTCATGCTCCTACTTCCCCCTCCCTTCAATTATCTCCCCCTTCCCTTTTCTTATTCTCCTCCTACTTCTCTGTAGGTTGATAGAATTCTATACCCCACTCTGTGTACTTCTTTTTCCCTCTCTGAGCCAGTTACAATGAGAGTAAAGTTTAAGCATTGCTCATCACCACTCTTATCCTTCCCTCTCTGGCATGATATTTCATGCCTCTTTATGTTATATAATTTACCCCATTCTATCTCTCTCTTCCCTTATCTCTCAGTGCAACCCTCTCTTTCAGTCCTTGATTGAAATTTTTACCTATCATTCATCATATATATCATAGCATACATGCATATTGTTCCATATCATCACATTTATATACATATATCATATCATCACATATTATTATATGCATCATACCATCATAATCAGCTTACTTCTCCACCCTCTTTCTGAGTAAATTTCTTCTATCTTCTCTACTATTTAGAGTGATTTTTGAGAATTACAGAAATCCTCTTTCCATGTAGATATTTAAACATTTTGACCTTAATGAGTCCCTTAAATTTTCTCTTTCTTATTTACATTTTTGAGCTTCTCTTGTGTTTCGCGTTTGGACTTAAGATTTTTTGTTTAGGTTTGGCTTATTTCTCATGAATGCTTGGAAATCTTTTATCTTGTTGAGTGACCATTTTTTCCCTGAGAGAATATATTCAGTTTTGCTGGACTGGTGACTCTGGGTTGTAAACCCAAATCTTTTGCCTTCCTGGATATCATATTCCATGCCTTTTGATCATTTAATGTAGAAGATGCTAAGTCCTGTGTGATCCTGATTGTAGCTCTGTGGCATTTGAATTATTTCTTTATGGCTATTTGGAGTATTTTCTCCTTGGCTTGGTGGCTCTTGAATTTAGCTATTACATTCCTGGAAGTTGTCATTTGAGGATTTCTTTCTAGAGGCATTTTGTGAATTCTTTCAACTTTATTTTTATTTTCTTGTTCAAGGATCTCTGGTCAGTGTAATGGGGATAATTTGAGGAAAGGTGTGTGGTAAAAGGGGATTTTGAAGGGAGGTTGTCAGGGACTTGCTAGGTAAGTAATATGGGTTATAGGTAGGCTGGAATAGGGAGATTCAGGATATAATATGGGGCTGAAGTCAGGGAGTATAGCACTAAAGGTAACAAAGATTTTCAGGGAGAGGAGGAATTAATCTAAACAGGCAAAGAACAGCAGGGTTTATTAGACTAGGACTTAGACTAAAGACAAACTGAGGGAAATAGACTGAACTGAAATTAACTACAGGCTTTAGGTAATTTCACAGGAAAGGACTTGTTTTGAAGTTACTCCTTCCTTCAAGATGGATACCCCGGCTTCCCTTCAAGCCCAGAGTATATGTTGATTCTTTCCCTCTTTTTCCCTCTCTTACTAATTAACTAAAAAAGTAACTAACAGGTCTGTTGAAACACAAAAGGGTTTATTGTCTTTAAGGTTGATTTGTCAGGAAAAGTGGATTGAGGAAGCCCTAACGGTAGTTTAAAGAAACCTCAGGTGGGGGAAGGGAGGCAGAGATGGAGTCCTGCCTTAGCTTAGCTCTCAAGGTGCTCTTGAGAATAAAGCAGGGAATAAATGATGACTAACTAACTTTTTTAGATAAGATACTGCCAAATTATAGTTAAACCCCTCACAGATTTGAACTACTCTCTAATTTACTCTCCTTATTCACTCCACAGACATTTAAGGTAAGAGAAGAAAGGTAGGAAATAAGGTAGGGTTTGAAGATACAAAGGGTTTATATAAACTAACAATTCTTAAATAAATATTCCAAAACTAGGCTAAATTTCAATTCTTCAGATAGGCAAAGAAGCAGCTCAGCTGGTCTGACCCTCTCTCCACAAGATTCCCAAACCAACTCCCCTCTCTCCCTCAAGATTCTAAACTCCTAACTGATTTCAGAACTCAGCCAAAGCTTGAAAAAAACTGTCTTGACCCCCTCTCTCTGTACTACATCAGTTATCTTTGATAATTTCTTGTAATATTGTGTTCAATTTTTTTTCTTGATCGTGGCTTATAGGTAGTCCAATAATTCTCAAATTATTTCTCCTAGATCTATTTTTTTAAGTTAGTTGTTCTCTAATAAGTTATTTAATGTTTTGCTCTGTTTTTTTCATTCCTTTGATACTGCTTTATTGTTTCTTGATTTCTCATGAAATCATTAGTTTCTAGTTGGCCAATTCTGATTTTTAAGACCTAATTTTCCTCTGTCAGTTTTCGGTTCTTTTTTTTCAATTGGCCCATTTCTTCTTGCATTACTTTCATTTTTCTTCCCAACTTTTCCTTTGCCTCTCTTAATTGGTATTTGAAGTCTTTTTGAGCTCTTCCAGACTCTGTGTCCAGTCTATATTTTTCTTTTGGACTTTGTGGGTGTTTCCTTTGCTTTGTTGTGTCTGTACCTTGCTCTTTGTCTCCATAAAAATTCTTTAGAGTTAGGTACTTTTTTGTTGTTTAATCATTTTTCCTATATAATTATAGGTAGGCTCTGTTTTCTGGGAACTTGGGGTACCATCTTAAACTTCAGTCCTTCCTTGATGCTATTCTCAGCTTATTTTCTGGGTTGTTATTAATTTACTAGATAGTCTGAGGGCTGAGAACTCTGAGAGCCCCTTCCCCCTGCTACTTCAATTGACCCTTGAGAGGCTGAAAACTTAAAGACTTTCCTCAGGCTTGGGTATAAGCTTTTGGTCTGACTGGGATCTTGATCAGGTCAGGGGCTGATCAAATTCTAGCCCCAGCCTTAGGCTCTAGTTTTTGGTCTCACTGTATACTTAATCCAATCAGGCACACCCTTGATTAGCCTGTCCTGCAGCTCCGTCCTTAGTTTTGGGCAAAAAGATCTGGGGGGGGGGTCATCCTGAGAACTACATCCTCACCCCAAACCAAGGATTATGTCCTCATCCCACACCCAAACTAGGATTCCTGGCTTCACTCTAGGCTCACATAAATTAGCCCCCTCTAGCCTATATTGCCCTGGGTTGGGACTCTGAACTTCTCCACAGGTTTCAAATTTCAAGGGGTGTGGATTGACTTGGACCACTATTACCCAGGTAGGATCTCTGAATGTTATCTTGGGATTAAGTTTGGAACCTGTGACAGCAGATGTGGAATGGTGTGTGTGTGTGTGTGTGTGTGTGTGTGTGTGTGTGTGTGTGTGTGTGTGTGTGTCTTATTCTTAGCTTGCTCTTCACTCCTTGCTACAGCCTCTAGATGGCTTTGCTCTCCTCTCATCCCTAGGTCTCTGCCTACCTTTTTTTTTTTTTTTTTTTTTTTAAAGTTGTTTCACTCTGTTTCCTTGTTGGTTCTTTCATTCCTGTATTTGTTTTGTGGTAATATTTTAATCTTGGTCAGAGAGGATTCTCATAGTGGCACAGAGTTATTGCTCTAGTTACTCCTCTATCTTGGCTCTACCCCAGGAACTTGGGGTTTTCTTGAAAGAGATAATGGGATGGTTTACCATTTCCTTCTCCAGCTCATTTTATAGATGAGGAAACTGAGGCAAATAAAGTTAAGTGACTTGCCTATTTCACACAGCTACTAAGTGTCTGAGGCTGGATTTGAACTCAGGTTTTCACTATATCACCTAGTTGCCCAATTTTCTTTTAGGGGCAACTAAGTGGCACAGTGGATAAAATGTCTATTGTGGAGTAAGGAAGACTTGAATTCGATTCTACCCTCAGGTACTTATCATCTATGTTTCTCTTGGCAAGTCACTTAATCTCTGTCCCAGGTTCCTCATTTATAAAATGAGATTAATGATAGCATCTACTTCTGCCTGTGTAGTTGTGAAGATCAAATGACATAATAATTATAAAGAGTATAGGATGGAGTAAATGATATATAAATATTTATAAATATTGTTATTAATATTTTTCTTAAAAACTTTTTTTCTGTAGCTATAACTCACCTAATAAGAGAAGACTTAATATATTTAGTATCTATCTTCTGTAGAAGTTGAAAGTTCTTCTTGATTTGTCTTATTATTAGAGGAATAGTTTAATTATATTTTAGTTGTATATTTATACATCTAAATAAATATTTTAGATATTTACATATATAGAAGTATTTGAGTATACATTTATTTAGATCTGGATATATATTTTATTTATAGATAAATGTATTTTGATTAGATATATCTACTTATGTATGAATATATTTTAGATTAGGTATACCTATATATAAATGTGTTTTTAGATATTATTATTAAAAGGAAGAGGCAAAAATCAACATGAAAGGAATTTCTGACAATAATTTGTGTCAGCACTATTTTAAGGAAAGGGAGGTGGTGAAAGATAATAACAGAGCCAGAAATTAAAAAAAGTTTGCATATTATATTGAGTACTTCCCTTGTTTAAAACCCTCAGAGCAGCTTTGAGGTCTATTTTCTGTCACTTTTGTAAGTAAAATAATACTATCTTTGATCCTGGTGATCAATGGATATGCCTATAGAGTTAATTTGTTTTCTATAAACCTTTCTAGAGCAATTTTTATGATCTTGTGAATAATACAATGAATGTAAGGCCGTACTAATTTAACTTATTTATGCTCTTTTCTATATAGTGAGCAGAATCTCATTTTAATACATTTTAACTTGTACCTAGCCCATGCCAATAATAATAATAATGTGACATGTTTAGTGATCTAAAATTTATAAAACACTTTCAATACATCATTTTACACTATAACAACTCTAGGAGGTGGGTGCTCTTATTACCCTCACTTTACAGATGAGGAAACCGAGGCAGACAGGGTAAGTGTTTTATCCAGGGTCACACAGCTAATTATTGTCTGAGATTAGCCACTCTGTCTTTCTGACCACCAGGTGAAATACTCTCACCATATCCCACCAACGTGCTCTCAATAAATGTCAATCCTGACTAGTGATAGGTGGTTATATAGCCATTTAAAACATGCTTTTCATACATGATCTCTTTTGAATGTTTGTATTATCCTGATTCTACAGTTGAGGATACTGACATTTAGAGAGGTTAAAGGATTTACCTTTAGTCAAATAGCTAGTCCTCCATAGACCCCGCCATATTGCTTCATAATACCACAATAGTGACAAATATTTCTACATCTCTGTATACGACACTACCACATCAGTATGTGAATATGGGGATAATGAGGTTTGCTTCAATAAAGATTTCTGTATCACAACTACTTTCACACGTCTCTAGCTATACAATGATGACATACTTTAAGAAAAATATATTGTCTTTGAAAGCTGTACCGGTGTAGAGTAATCTTTCCCAGGTTCTATCACTTGGAAAGGCTTTGATTTCAGGTTTGGTGACAGATCTGGGGAAGAGATGCATTTTCTTAGGATCAGTCTAAGCAGTTAGTCACCAACTGGCCACAAGATGACAAATTATTCCAGTTACAGTAATCCATAACAGGTTTGTAAGGATTGTGATATGAGTGAGGAAGTTAGATGACACCAATGATTGTATTCATTATTCAAAGTAAGTTATCCTTTTGGTAAGATATTTATGTTAAGTAATTGGCAGTTGGTGATGCTGTGGCTAGAGTTCTGGGCCTGTATTCAGGAAGACTTGACTTTATGAGTTCAAATCTCACTGAGTGATTACGGGCAAATCATTTGACCTTGTTTGCCTCAGTTTCTTCACCAAAAAATTATATGAAGAAGGAAATGACAAACTACTCCCGTATCTTTGCCAAGAAAACCCAAGAGTGAGAAACAACTGAACAAACACCACCACCTTTGGATACTCATATTATTAATATGATATGACAGAAATTGAAAGATAAGTTATTATAAGAGGAATGATTATGGTTTCTTTTCTCCCTCAAAAAAAAAAACCAACCTATTTTGGGAACTAGAAATGCCTTTGATGATATACTAACATCACACCCAGAGCTGGTGGTAGCAAAAGTAGGGGCAAAAGTGAGGGCGGCTCTCTGGCATTTTAAAGAAACAGTTTCTCACGAGATCTGTGTTTGACATTTGGGAGAGCTAGCATAGGATGAGGAGGACTGAGGAGACTAAGGAATCAATTTGGGGTAGGTTTGAGCTGAAGAATTGTGTGTGTGTGTGTGTGTGTGTGTGTGTGTGTGTGTGTGTGTGTGTTCATCTGAGATTATGTAGGAGAAAGAGAGGTCATACTGGCTAATAGGGATCAAATATCCAAGTTTTTTCTAAATTGTATGAGACAGATGAATCCCAGAGAGGTCTGATGTGCCAGAGTTGTAAAACCAGTATATGTGAGAGGCAAGATTTGAACCCTGGTCATAGACAGATGAGAGAGGGAATTCCCTGAGGAGAGGATGGCTTGAGTGATTCATGGAGCCAGACCAGGGAAGGGCAGGGAAAGATTTGGGAATTTAGAGGTCTAAGAGGAAAGTAATATGAACAAAGGCAGGAAAACTAGTTTAGAATGGAGCACCTCAAATGTGAGGCTTGAGAGGCTTTGCGTATGGTACTGCAATGAACTGAAGAGCTCTTCTCTGAAATCAGCACAAAATTTGGGAAAGTTTGCTGCCAGAAAGCTGGCTCTCTGATAATTCTTTTTTTCCCCCCTTTTCTTTGTCCCTGGCAATCTATGAAGATTTCTAACTAGCACCTAGACAAAGTTTGCACAAGGAGAGAGTGTCAACAACACCATGTAAATATGGAGGAAAGAGAATGCAAAGGTGACAAGAGATAGGATTTGGAGGGGCAAGGGACAAAGAAAACTGTATGTGAAGAAATTATTTTTTATTGGCAACTCTAATTTTGTGATCTTTTTGCATCAAAGAGAGTCCTAAAGATCTCCTGGGCTCTGTGCTGAGAAATTCTGACTTTACTATTGTGACATTAGGGAATGATTTTGAAATATTCCAAAGGATATTTTTTTAGGTTTTTCTTCCCTGAGGTACAGAGCAAACCAGGTGTGAGGCAGTAAGAGTGGAAGGCTGGGCAAGGGTGGACCTTCAACTGGAGTGGTTGAAATATAAACTCAATTCTCTTGAGGCAGTTGAGAGCAGAAAGATAAACTATCAGTTTCATCCCAAGCCCTAATTTCATTTAGATTATACAAGCATCACCATATTAGATTTAGAGCTGGAAGACATTGTAGAGGTCATCTAGTCCAAAATCCTCATTTTACAGATGAGGGAACAAAACAAGAGAAGTTAGATGACTTCCCCAAGGTCACACAAGTAGTAAACAGTAGAACTGATATTTGTTCTCTTGTCTTCTGACTCTAAAATCAGTGAGTGGTCCTTCTAATATACCAGTGACTCTTCCAGTGGAATCCCATGTCTGCATATTCCTGACTTCACACTCTCTTCAAATGTTAAGTGATAATAGGAATGAAAGAAGTAAGGGTTTATTAAGTACAGATTTGAATTCAGGTCTTTGGGCTCTAGTCTCAGTGCTCTATCTACCATGCCACATATCTCAGATACTGAATCTAGAAGAAGAAGAGAGATCCTCAGAATACATCTAAATTATACTGTCTCAGTGTGTTGGTGGCTAGGGCTATGATGTCTTCCTGAAACCTAGATTTCTAGGAATTTCAGAATGGAAAAATGTGTTGGAGGAGAAGGTCTAAGATGAAACAGTTTGTCAATGTTTGAATGGGGCTTAATAGAAGTCCAAAGTGAATCAGAGTTGGCATTAGGATGGTGGAAGGGGAGAAAGTAGATAGAAATGATGGAGTGGAAAGTGGTAATTGGGAACAGGAAAAAATGTTTTTGTCTTGGCTGATGGCAAATCTGAATTTCACAGATTAGGAGAAGAAGAAGTAGGAGTTTGTTAGCCACAGGTTTGGGGGAATTACCAGTTAATTAGGGCTTCCACTCTCTAGACTCCCACATTGATGGTGAAGAGAGCTAGTCTTTCCTGAAATGCAAGGGAAGAAGGAGTTGAGTTTGCAGACTTATAGATTGATAGATGCTAGTAATTGGGTCACTGGTCTCTGCTGAACTCATGCTCTTATATATTTATTTCAAAATGGAGATAAGAAACATTCAGAAGGTAATTCACATGTACCTTTGCAAGTGTTTTCCTCCTAGTCTCTGGTAATTGTAATATTTTAGTGGAAAAGATCTTCTGGGCAAGGGGAGGTGGGGACAACATATTTGTTCTGCTTAACCCCAGAGGACATAACTAGAAATAGGTGGAATTTTCAAGAGAGACAGCTATAGGTCTGCTGTAAATAAAACCATCCTAACAATTAGAACTCTCCAAAAGTAGAATTGGCTACCTTGGGAGGGAGTGGATTATTCTTTACTAGAAGTCATTTTAAGCAAAGTGACCATTTGTGGGATACATTGTAGAAAGGATACTTGATCAGTTATGGGTTGGGCTAGACAGCCTTTGAGAATTCTTCCAACTTTGGGATTTTTTGGTTTTGTGATAAAATTTCACTACTGTCAATGACTTTTTAGATTCTGCAAGAATTATTCCTAATCTTTATCATTATATTTGCCACCTTCGTGTCTTGACCTCCTTTATACAAAAGGAACTGGATAAGAATATAGAATCATATATTTTGACCTGGTAAGGGCCATAGAGACCATCAAGTCTTACTTCTTTATTTTACAGATGAAGAAATGAAGGCCCAGAGACATTATATAAATTGCTTAGGGTCCCACAACTGGTTAATGGCAGAAGTTGAGTGAAATGTCCTTTTCAAACCAAAATTCAATGATTCCATGGAAAAATGCCGTCCTTCAAAACTAAATAGATTAGAAATATCCAAGAGAACCTATGAAAAGCATCACATTTATTTAATAATGTCTTATCCAGGCATTTCAATTAAATACATTCATGGAAGAAGGAATAAATGCTATATAGATATAGCATTACAATATAATAGACTCCCAGATGTCCCTGCAGAGTCTTCACCATACCTTTCATTGTACATCTCTCTCTATTTTCTTATTTATAAATATAGCAAAAACCAAATGTCTGCCTTAATACAAAAATATAAAAAGACCAATGACAACATATTCTTCTCACCCTGATATTGTAATATTTGACTTTAATTTTAATTCAGTACAGCTACAACATAGAAATGTTGGCATCTGGTCAAACTAATTCATAGTTTTCTGCTTATAGTTTTTGGGCTCTAACAAAGAAATGTGGACTAGTAGCCTACTTCTATACGACTAAATTAGTGACTGCACTGTCAAAATATATCCCCAAATCCAAAGCCAAAGCTTAGCATTTTTTCTCAGTACCTTTTCACTGAGATCTTGCTATTGCTACTTTCTGTGTTTAATGTGATATTTTGCAGTTTCTATTTTTAATGTGATATCTTCCTTTTGCAAGATAAATGATAAAAGATAAAAAAAACCACTCCTAAACTCCCTGAATAGCTAATCACTACTGACCATATATGGCTGAGCAGTGTTTTTCATAATTTAAACAGAATTAAAAATGTAAATATATCCTATTGTCAGACGATGTCTTCTATAATGGAGGAAGAGCGAGCTACTAGGTATTTAAATGTAACTAACAATTATATTTTTTTAAATCAAGTTTTATCTATATTTTATTCCAGTAACAAATTTACACATAAGTTTTCCAAAGTTACCCGATTCATGTTGTCTCTGTCCTCACTTCCCTTCCTGCCTCCTGGAGTTGACAAGCAATTCCACTGGGTTATACATGTATTATCACTCAAATTTCCATATTAAAATAAAAATATTTTTAAATGATGCAGCTAAGATTTTCTGGAATCTCTGAAGACAATATAATTTAAAATCTTTTGAGCATCCATCCAGAATGTTTTATGGACTTCCGCTATGACCTTTTCTATTTCAATATCTATCTTTGTTTTTATTAAAAAAAGAAAAGCCAAGTAATATGATACACAGATACCTATACCTGATTGGATTTGTGACCTCCAGATGTTCCCTAGACTCGCCAAGGGCTCTGAACTCTTTTTTTTAGGGGGCGATGTGTGTTATGGACCCCTCTGAAATTCAACTGAATCCTTCAAACCCTTCTCAGCATATTTTTAAATTCATAAAATAGGGTATATAGAATGACAAAAATATCAATTATGATAACATGTAATAATCAAAATATATTAAAAACAACAAATGAGTTCACAAACCCCTCTATTTAGACAGACTCTACTTAGGAATTAGTATTTCAGGGAAATCTCTGGCTCTGTAGCAAACAGTCAGTTCAGTTTCCTCTGCAAACAACCTCTCTCCCCTCCTTCCAACAATCTGTCTGAGAGTCACTGGTTTTTCTTAGCTGGCAATGCAATGTTACCAGTAATTGCAGAAACCATTAATAAAGGGGGGGAGCGAGGGGGGGGGGAGCAGGACACAAAAGGGAATAAGTATTGTACATAGCCTGCAGGTCTTTCCCTCCCACACATATGATTCACTGTTGTTCCCTGCCTCACATGGGAAAATGCTGTCCTGCTGAAAATACACCTTCAAGGCAACTCTGCCTCAGAGATATCACATATGCATATTAATAACATACACTTTTGTAGAGCCTAGAGTTGTTTTTAAACGGAGCATGCTGAAATGTACCAACAACTTTCCCTTGTCTCCTTCTGTGGGCCACAGATGATCCTTAAGTGTATTTTCTGGTGTCCTTCGTCTCCTGTAAGAGAGAGAAAAGATGGCAGAGGTGGTAATTTTCCATTACAGAAGCGATGAAGGAAGACTCCTACTCGTCTTATATAGAAGTGGATGGCTCTTTATTTGACGAAGCCAACTTCTTGGAATACCCAAGCTTTGGGAGCAACTGTTCTTTAAGAAACAGAAAATAATATTAGGCAAAAAGCAAGTCAAGGCAGTAAAGGAAGAGAGGGATAGAAAAAGAAGAAGAGAGAGGCTCGGGGTAAGTAATGGTAGAAACTCAGAAAAAGAGAAGAGAGAGGCTCAGGGAAGAGGAAGCAGAGGAAAAAGGAGAATGAATGAAAAAAAAAACATTCATCAAGTTCTTACTGTGTACAAAGACTGTGGTAAGTGCTCAGGACAGAAAAGCGAGTCAGTCCCTGTTCTGCAGAGTTTCACGTTCTAATGGAAGGTGAGGAGAGGAGACAACACATCTAGGTGATTTGAGTTGCTAGCCAGAGGGAAAGGTTCCTCTGTCTTTGGGGTGTAGTGGCAAAGCAGATGGTTATGTGGCTTCTTTGATGTCACTTCTATTGAGCAGATCATAGCTGTTTCTAATCCCGAACCATTTGACAGCACCAAAGAATTTGGTGGCAAGAACCATTCCACTGCCCCCCTGCCCCAGGGAGCCTTCAGTAGCTGTGGTTTCTGTGCCTGCAGATGTAGTTGCCAGGTTGCATCCCCACAGAACTTGCCTATCATGCAGGTAAGTAGGCAGAGAAATAGAGGGACACCTGGGTCTGGTGTCAGGAAGATCTGAGTTCAAAATCTAGGCTTAATCAATCACTAGTTGTGTGATGCTGGACAAGTCATTTGGCCTTTCTCTACCTCAGCTTCCTTAACTGTAAAATGGGGATAATAAGTAATGATATATACTCCCAGGGTGGCTTAAAGGAATTAAAATTTTATCTTAAAATTAAAATTTTAGAATTAAATTTTTATTTTAAAATTAAAATTAAAAATTAAAGGAATAAAAATAAAAATAAGGATTGTATTTTAAAAGGAATAATATTTATACAGTTCTTAGGTTCACAGCACCTGGCACATGGCAGTTGCTTAATAAATGTTAGTTTCTTTCCTCTTTCCTTCCTTCCTTGGATGATGACTGTGGGGACTGGGCTGGAAGCAGAACTAGTCTAGAGAGTGTTGCCACTCTTGGGGCTTTGGAGAATCCCTGCCTGCCATTGGAAGTTGGTTAGCATTTGGTGGTCCCCTTCTCCACAGTGAATCATAGCCTAGGTTGGGAGGTTACTGTTAATTCCAAGGCTCCTGGTTTCTCAGTCCTGGGATATTTCCAGTGGGGTTTGAGAGAAAGTGGTGGTTTGACCTGCCTGACACATGTTATTTCCTCTTTGCCAATCAAAAGAGAACCAGAATTAATCTGCCTACCTAGATAAAGTGCCTTACTGAATATACGTCATCACTGATATTATTATCGTCTTAGTGCCTTACATATAGATGTTTAACAAATCCTTATTGTTGACTTAATTAACATAGGGATTTAAATGAATGAATAAAAAAGTGTCAAGTTCTTACTATGTTCTAGTTATTACACTAAGTATGGGAGATACAAATACAATGAGCAAGTCAATCCCTGACCTCAAGGGGCCTGTATTCTAATGAGGAAGACAGAACATATAAAGAAATGATAGTCAAGAAGGAATATCTGGTCTGGGAGGCTACAGGGATAGTGAATTATTGCCATTGGGTGATAATTGATTGAAATATCCTTTCTAGGAAAGGTAGTGTTGAATATGATTATTGCATCTAGAGCTAGAGTCAAGTGAAATCAAATCAACAATAATTTATTTAGTGCTTGTGGATAAGCCCTGGGGAGGCAAGGAAAGATAAAAACAGTAGATCACAAACACAGTAGAAAACAGTTGACTCTACCATGTTTAGAAGGCTTCTTTCTTCAGGGGCCTAAATGGTTGGCCAAGGACCAACTCAATGATGTTCAGGAAACTTGACCACCACATGATGAACTTTCTTATTTCTCCCAGGAGGAGAATGGATCATAGGAATTATATATTTAGAGCTGGAAGAGACCTCAAAAGTCAACTAGTCTAAAAAATTCTCCACTGCTTTCTCATTGCTCATTAAACAAAGTTCAGTGTATTTAGCTTGGGATTCATAGCTCTCTGCCATCCCAGACCCAACATACTTTTCTTCCCTTATTACTTATTGTTTCCCCTTGAGTATCTCACTTTAATCAAACTGCACCTGAATATTTCCCATCATTCTTAGCCTCTGCTGACATTGCTCATACTATTCCTTCCACCTAGAATTTCCTTTTCTCCCATCTATTTCTATACAAATCCTACCCTTCCTTAAAAGCTCAGATCTTTTTTCTTATTCTTTTGAACATAATAAATACAAAATAGGTATTTCCAAATACATAGTATAACAGAGAAAGAATATGAAACTGTATGTCTCTATTATGTACAACCTTTGTTTTTAAGCAAATAAGTTCAACATTCAGCTTTCAAAGATGTTGCTTGTCTGTTCTTTGTAACTTTTCTGTTTTCTGCTCTTTTAGAAAAGATTCCTCCATGACCCCATGGGGGTATAACAGTGCTTAATAAATGTTCTCTTTTTCTTTAATCAATCTATTTATATTTATGTATCTATGTATCTGTCTGTCTGCCAATCTATCCCTATTTATTTTGTCTGTCTATCCATCTATGTATCTCCCCATGCATCTATTTATTCTATCTCTCTAGTCTGTCCATTTTATAGTAATTAATTACTTTTATGCCTGGGGTAGTATAATGGCACCTTAGGTCCATGTGACTTCCTCTTTTGTAGTGTTAGGAAGCAAAGTGTACAATTAACAACAATTCCTTTGCTAATTCTGATAGCTTATTTATCTCCCCCTGAAACTTTCTTGAAATGACACTTTGTAAAGGAATATCATATAAATGCCAAGGTATTCAAAGCTTTTTAATAGTAACACAGCAAGAAATTCATCTATATGGTGGCTGTTGAAAAATACCAAAATGTTGGAATAATTTTTGGGATGCAGTTGTTTTCATTTATATCTGACTCTTTAGGATCCCATTTTCTGTTTTGTTGGCAAAGATATTGGAGTTGTTTGCCATCTTCTTCTTTAGTTCATTTCACAGATGAGGAAACTGAGGCAAATAGGATTAAGTGACTTGTCCAGAGTCACCCAGCTAGTAAGCATCTGAGGCCAGATTTTAACTCAGGAAGATGAGTCTTCTTGACTTAAAGTCTGGCACTATCCACTATACCACTTAACTGCTTGATGGAATCATAGGGAAATAAAATAAGAAATTGTGGCACCATAGCAATAAGAAGGTCTTGGTTTGCATGCAGGCATGCATCCATTAATTAAAGGAATTTCAGTATTTCAATGGATCATGATTTTATGTGTGTGGGCATGTGGGTATTTCTTCCTAATGTTAATTGCAGTCTCTTTGCACCTTAGGAAATGATTTTAATGCATTGTATGGCCAAAAGAGTTCATTCACTCAAGTTATCAAGAACTTACTATATGCTGAGTATTATTCAAGAGCAGAGGTTCTTGCCCCCTTTTTTGCATGTGCCATTGGGCCCTTTGGCCATCTGGTTGAGCCTATGGATTCCTCAGAATAATCTTTTTAAATGCATAAAATAAAATATATAAGATTACAAAAGAAATCAATTACATCAAAATATGTATATTTTAAAAAAATGGGTTCATAGACCACAAGTTAAGAACTCCTTTTTTATCGATTTAAAGACAAAAATAAAAACGATCCCTGACCTGGTGCTATAACAAGAAAGCTGAATTTGGAGACAGAGAATATGTTAAAATCTCTGCCATTTATATATTTTTTAAAACTCTTACCTTCCATCTTAGAATCAATTCTGTATATTAGTTCTAAGGCAGAGGAACGGTAAGGGCTGGCAATGGGGGTTAAGTGACTCGTCCAGGATTACCCAACTAGGAAGTCCCCATGTCCACATTTGAACCCAGGACCTTTGATCTCAAGGTCTCACTTTCAATCTACTAAGCCACATAGCAGCCCTGCTTCCCCTTACTTACTGTTACTGTGGGCAAATTACTTGATATCTCAGAGCCTCAGTTTACTTATCTGTTAAAAAAAGATAGTGTTAGTATATGACTTCCAAGGTCACTTCCAAACCTGTAATCCTATGATCCATCATCATCAGGAGCTTGCCTTCTACTGGGGGTACAGGGAAAAATGCACCATGTGGAGAACAACTTTCCTCAAGAGAAACCTCTCTGAAAGTCCCTAGGTTGGTCCTTGGTCAGCCATGAGGTCCCTGCAGAAAGAAGCCTTCCAGGCATGGTAGAAACTGTGCTCCCCTGTGGTGGTCTCTAAAAACCCAAGGCCACTTTTATGCTTGCTAGAACATTAGAAAAGAACAGATTAGTAGGGGGCACGAAAGGGGTCAGTCCTAAGAAATTAAACAAAACATAGCAGAAATTATTTGTTAGTGAACCACATATTCAAACACAGGTGAATTGCGATTGTTTTCCAAGGAAGTCGTTTTTGGGGAAGCTTTTACAAGGACTAAATCATAGAGAAGGATTTTAGAGCCAGAAGGCACGTTAGAGAACATCTGGCTCATTTTATAGATGAGGGAACAGACCCAAAGGGGGGGAAAGGGACTTGCCTAAGGTGGCATGGTTAGCCAGTACCAGAGCCTGTTAGATGGAGTCCTGTTTGGGATCATTCTAATAAAGCAGATTAACTTGAAAAGAGACAAATGGTAAATATTTATTATGAAGTTTAGTAGCAATATCTTTAAACGAACAGTCATTTCTGGCTGCCTGCACTAACTCACAGGGTTACTGGGAGGATCCCATGAGAAACTATATTTGAGAGTGCTTTGCAAAACAACGAGCTATGTAAATGTCAGCTACTATTATGATTGTTGTTTTAGTTTTTTGCATTAAAATCGGGTTTAGTCTATCTACATTTATACAGATTATATTTTATGTTGTATACTATATTAGACTACACAATTGCTTTTTAACTTAGCCCAACATATATGGTTATGTGTATATATATATACATATACACACATATATATATATTTTTACATATGAAGAGAAAGGTGAGAGTAGGGCTAAAGCTTGATCTCATAGTCACTTGAGGGGACTTCTACCACCTCTGAATAAGGATGGACAAATTTGTAGGCTAGAAAGTACTCAGTGATTAATGAGATCTAGAATGTAGTGCCAGATCAATGTCTTTGGGGAATGTCATTTTACCTTTCTTTGACTCTGTTTCCCCACTTGAAAAACAGTTTCGGGACCCAATGACTTAAAATCTCTATTAGTTAGTTCAAAGAAACGCTATTATCACTTCTGGTTCTGTGATACTGTTATCTGAGGTGTCTTTCCTGCTGCTCAGATTAAGCTGGAAATCCAGGGGGAGATATGTGGCATATATGTCTCTAGTCTCTGATTCTATGACTTAGTGGCACTCTGAATGAGAACCAGTTGTAACCTAAATGTAACTAAATGACTGAAGTGTGTTTTCACATCTTTAAAAAAAAACTTTTACATTTTATATATAGACCTTTTATATTTTAATATATAGTTAAATGTTACATTTACTTTTTCAATGATCAACTATTTATTTTTTCCTTCTTATCTCACCTCCCTGAAAGAAAACACAAAAACCTTGTAACGACTATGCATATACAAGAAAAGAAATTTCCCGTATGTACAATGTCCAAAAATGAGTCTTATTTTGCAGCGAATGCTACATAATATACTAACTAAAGTTTAACACTTTTTCCTCAGGAGGTATTATGTCAGGTATTATGAGGACTAATCAGGCTTTAAAAATTTCTCTGAGTTCATATGGAGCTTAATAAATCTTTAGTCTTTTTTTTCTATTAAAGGTTAGAAAGTAAAAGGTCAGGTAGTATTTACTAAAGAATAATATGCAATGACACTCTTTGAATTTCTGTGGTTTGGTCATGAGTCTCCACAGTTACTCTCCATTTGCCAATTTTGTCCTTGCCCCCTCCAACACCTTCTACCCTCCCATATCAACATATGTGGAATTAAGCTGCTGCAAAATAACTCCTTAACCTCATTTTCTCATTTCAGGATGATGAAGTTAAAATGTCCTAATTTTCACTTGGTCAGTAATATTTGTTAAGCAGTTCCTGAATTAGGTGATAAACCAAAGAAATAACACACATTCTAAATAAGCTGCTCAGATTCCACAAGAGATCCTCAGAGATGTTGAATGTTTGTATCCAAATGCACCTCCATCTTAAGACGACTGAGGGTCAATCATTCATTTTACTTGGAGAAGAAAGTCACCTGAGGGTAGTTTTCTAGAAGATTATTTTTGCATCATTTTTCTTTTTCTTTTTAGCAATATTTTCTTTTTCCCCTAATTTCATGAAGAAGGTATTTTTAGTATTCATGTCCTCACATTTTGAGTTCCAAATTCTTTCCCCCTCTCCTTGTCCTTCTCTCTCCTTGAGATGGCACGCAATTTGAGATAGGTTGGATGTGTTTTGTATCATTTTTCACAGTGAAGCTCTAATCTGACCACTTTGGATGGATTCTGTGAAACCCTGAGTTTGAATGCTGCCTCTACTACATTTCTAAGTGTGGGGCATGTATTTGATAGAGACTGGAGTTGGACTCTGGAGTCTGACAGTAGCTGTTTGTCTAGTCTGAGTTTTTCAGCCTCATTTTACTCATCAGTAAAAGAAGATAATAATACCTGTAGTTCCTACCTCACAGGGTGTTTGAGAGGCTGATTGGAGATAAGGTATGTAAAGTGCTTTACAAGCCTCCAAGTTATCACTGATTAGCTTTCAATAAGGGTATTTAGGTGGTGTAAAGAATAGAGGGATAGGTCTGGAGTCAGGAAGACTCATCTAGAGTTCAAACCTGTCCTCCAACTTTTACTAATGGTGTGACTCTGGACAAGTCATTTGATCCCATTTGCCTTAGTTTCCTCATCTATAAAATGAGCTAGATGAGGAAATGGCAAACCACTGGGCTTTCTTTTTCAAGAAAACCTCAATGTAATGAAGAGTTGGACATGACTGAACAACCACAACAACAAAAGTGTAAGGAGAATATTTTCTTCTCTCTGGTCACCCAAGAACCATTCTAGTTCAGGCTCTCATTAACTCTCACCATGATTATTGTAATATCTTTTTTTGGTTCTCTTGTTTTCAAGGTTTCCCTTTCTCTGATCCATCCTTTCGCCAGCTGATAAAACATCTTTCCTAAGGCAGAGGTCTGCTCCTGCCACTCCTGCACAACACTGCACTGTCTCCCTATTGCTGTCAAGATAAAGTATAAACTCCTTAGCCCAACAATTAAGGACTTCCTTAGAATGGATCCAACCTGTCCTTCCAGGTTTATATTACATTATGCCCCATCAGCCACCTTATAGTCTGGTTAAACTGGACTATTAATAAATAGCCCTCTGAACTCAATATTCCATCTCTCCACTCTGTGAATTTGTGCATTCTGTTGCTCCTTTCTTGGACTACATTTTCTCTTCATCTTCACCTCTAAAAATTTTCCCTTTCCTTGAAGACTCGGTGAAGGTGTCATTGCTGTTATTTTCTCTGATCTCCTCTCCCCTCAATTGATGCTTTCTTTCTCTAATCTTAAAATACGATGAGTCTCCTTTGCACCTAACACACGCTAGCTTATGTTCATATCATATTAGAACTCATCCTTCCTAATATAAGCTCCTTAAGGCCCAGGACTATGCTATTTTCAGTTATGTGTGTTTCCACAGTGTTTTACATAAGAATTATTATTTTTTTAAGATAAGGGAGTTGGACCTATGATTCCATTGGTGTGGAGAACCCCCAATGAGGAAATTCCCTCTACCAATATCTTACCACTAATTGAAACATTGAGTAGGGTCAATAGAGCCAGTGTATATCAGTCTTGGAGCCACTTCTCTGACACCGAAGCCTATCTGTATCCCCTATACCAGTGATGGTCAAACTACAGCCCACAGGCCAGATGCAGCCTCCTGGAATGTTCTGTTCTGCTGTGCGACATTATTCCTAATCTGACGAATACAATGAGTAGTATTCAATACAATGAACCTTCGAAAGAGTTGCCTTAGAAACAGACTGACAGATGAGCATTTCCTTTCCTTTGGCCCCCTTTTTAAAAAGTTTGCTCATCACTGCCCTATCCCATAGTGCTTTGCCCACAGTAAACACTTAACAAATCTTAGTTCAATTGCATATGAGGTAGCGTGGGTAAGCTCTCGTTCATATTTTTGATAAGAACATTCTTGCCAATGAGAAAACATTTGGATTGAAGTATCAAAAGATGTATTTTTCTATGTACATATATATATGTATACTTATGTTTATATATGTTTACTATTTGATAAAAGTTAGAGATTATAAGTCTAAGCAGGAGATATAAATAAGAATTAAATGAATGCTATTTCATTTAGCATATTTCATATCGACTCTTGTGGCAAAAAAACTCTTCCTTTGCTGGGAATTCTCTATAGTGCTTTTAATGTATGGTGAAAATACTTTAGAATTATAAAATGGTAAAGATAGAATTCTGGAATCTGTCTTCCTTAGGGCCCTTGGGATAAATGAGACCATATCCTAGGAAAATGGACAGAGATAGTAACTTGGATCAGTGGGCTCAATTGCATAGTTAGCTCAGATCATGCTGGTCATCTGCTCTGCAAATGAACAAAAACCTGTATGTGTTTCTTAGATAGAAAGAGAGACTTAGAGAGTAGGCTAAAATGGAGTGCTAAGATTTTGATACAAAAAGAGAAGAAATATTGCATTTAGCTCGTGTGGGAAAGCAGTTACCTAGTAGAACATAGTAGTCATTTCTTTATTGTTAGCTAATTGACTGACTACTTGCAGAAAACGTCTAAGAAAAGATGGAGATCTTCATGGAAAACATATCGTTAGTTATAAGAGACATGAGGCCCAATTGCTAACTAGAATAATACATTTGAAGTGTGAGTCAGCTAGCCTACTATGAATGATTAGTGAGCTAAATCAGTGCTGATCAGATAGGAATTGAGGCAAGAAAAGGAACTGGGATTGTTCCCATAGGGTATGCTAGCCAAACCATTCTGACAGGTTTGGGTAAGAAATTTGTACTCTGAAAAAAATCATGCTTTTCTTTGCTTTTGATGTTTCTTAGTAAGGTTCTTTTTGGAATTGAAAACAATTTTTGTTTAGTTTGTTTTGGAGCTATATAGGTTTTTTCTTTATCTCAGTCAATATAGAGAGTGCCTAGAGCCAGATGTGATGTTGACATTTTGGTTCCCGAGTCTGGATGAAACTGATTGGGGAGGGATAGTGGGAGAGAGAGAGTCAGACAGAAGACAGACAGATAGAGAGAATATATGAGAATAAGAAAGAATCTCTTTGGGAAAGAGTCAGGTTCGGTTGTGGCTGATGCAGTCAGTATCTTTATGCCTAGATTTTCTGTCACATCTCTCTGTAAAGGTAGAGGATATATCATGGACTCATAAATCACTGAGGGCATTTCTTTGAAGCGCTGAGATAATATGGTCTAGGCATTTTGTAGGAGTGAACAATAGAGGAATAATTGTTCCTCAATCCAGCCTGCTGCTTTCACAAAAGATTATTTTGGGAAACTCTTCCCTGTAATTTGCAAAACTTTATCTTTTATTGAGGAGAAAGCTATTATACAGTTTTGACGAGATGTACAACAGAGTAAGAGGTCTATAATTTTGAGATGATGAAAGGATATCCCATTGTAAAGATGAATACTTAGTGCCCATCTTGAAAGAACTACACTTGTAACATTAATTAATTTGGAAAAAAAATAAGGGCCTGTCACTCAGGACAGATTCTGAAAAGTTTTAATCGAAGGAAATTTTTTTTCTGGGGTCTTCTTCAACTTCATGTTTGTTAATAAAATTCTTTAGGATAAATGATCCTGGCAAAATCCTTGATCTCCATAAAAGATGGAGGAATACTCACATGAGTGATTACATGGTTTAGCAAAATGGTCTATCCAGTCCCCATTGGAGATTGTGCTTTGATGATGTCTGGTATATGCCATATGGTAGATAACAATCCTTTGAGTTTGCATTTATTGTTTCTTATAACTAAACCCAAAGATTGTTTCAGACTTTTTATAGCTTAGATCAGTGATGGTGAATCTTTTAGAGCCCGAATATGCCCAAGCTGTAACCCTCACACTGCATGTGAGCCCCTGCCTTACCCCAGACAAGGGAGGGAGGAAGTGCTCCCATTGGGCTGCTGGGCAGAAGGGAGGGTGATGAGATAAATGTCCTCAGGTATGTGTGGAGAGAGAAGGGGAGCAAATCTCTCTGCAATGTGTGCCATAGATTTGCTAGGTCCTTAGAGAAAGTATGTCATTTATATAGGCAATTAATATATTTCCAAGTGCCTTCAAATGATTTCCATTTATGATGCCATCTAGGTAGAGTTGGCCATTTTTTTTGGCTTTCTCTCTTGGCCAAATGAAGGGACAATATATTCTATCTTTTCCAGTCAGGGAGTAGGGAAGTACTGGTAGCAAAGAATAGCCAGGGATGATTTTAAAATAGTTGGTGAAGTTTTTTTTTCCTACACTATAACTTCTTCAGTGTAGGGAACTTCCAGTGAACAATTTCTGTCTAACAATGCAGTTCAATAATATTTCACAATTTATATTAATAGAGATTTGCTTGGATGACTTGCACCTAACTCTTCCTGACTCCAAGGCCAGATTTCTATTCCTTACACCAAATTACTTCTCAGTTAAAAAAGCTCTTCTCAAACATATACAGTCTGAAATGTTTTTAGGTCTTTACATTTCTATTTTTAAAAATCCTTACCTTCCATCTTAGAATTAATACATTGTGTTGGGTGCAAGGCAGAAGAGTGGCAAGGGCTACACAATGGGGGTTAAGTGACTTGACCAGGATCACACAGCTAGGAAGTATCTGAGGCCAGATCCCATCTCTAGGCCTGGCTCTCAATTCACTGAGCCAGCTAGCTGCCCTCAAAGTCATTACATTTGTTTTTTTTTCCAAACATTTATTAGTATTCATTTTTAACATGGTTACATGATTCATGCTCCTCCTTTCCCCTTTGCCCCTCACACTCCCCCCACCCATGGCCAATGCACATTTCCATTGGTTTTGTCATGTGTCCTTGATCAAGACCAATTTCCAAATTGTTGGTAGTTGCATTGGTGTGGTAGTTTCAAGTCCACACCCTCAATCATGTCCACCCCGACCCATGCGTTCAAGCAGTTGTTTTTCTTATATGTTTCCTCTCCTGCAGTCCTTCCTCTGAATGTGGGTAGCTTTCTTTACCATAAATCCCTCAGAATTGTCCTGGGTCATTGTATTGCTGCTGGTACAGAAGCCCATTACATTCGATTTTACCACAGTATATCAGTCTCTGTGTACAATATTCTTCTGGCTCTGCTCCTTTCGCTCTGCATCACTTCCTGGAGGTCTCTCCAGTTCGCCTGGAACTTCTCCAGTTTGTTATTCCTTTTAGCAAAATAGTATTCCATCACCCGCATATACCACAGTTTGTTCAGCCATTCCCCAATTGAAGGACATACCCTCCTTTTCCAATTTGTTGCCACCACAAAAAGCGCAGCTATAAATATTTTCGTACAAGTCTGTTTATCTATGATCTCTTTCAGGTACAAACCCAACAAAGGTATGGCTGGATCAAAGGGCAGGCATTCTTTTATAGCCCTTTGAGCATGATTCCAAATTGCCAGCCAGAATGGCTGGATCAGTTCACAGCTCCACCAGCAATGCATTAATGTCCCAATTTTGCCACATCCCCTCCAGCATTCATTACTCTCCCCTTCTTTCATTTTAGCCAATCTGCTAGGTGTGAGGTGATACCTCAGAGTTGTTTTGATTTGCATTTCTCTAATTATTAGAGATTTGGAACACTTTCTCATGTGCTTATTGATACTTTTGATTTCTTTACCTGAAAATTGCCTATTCATGTCTCTTTCTCATTTATCAATTGGGGAATGGCTTGATTTTTTATACAATTGCTTTAACTCCTTGTATATTTGAGTAATTAGACCCCTGTCAGAGTTTTTTGTTATAAAGATTTTTTCCCAATTTGTTGTTTCCCTTCTGATTTTGACTACATTGTTTTTGTTTGTACAAAAATTACATTTTGAAAAGATGACAAAGGCTTTGGAAACATCCTTTTTGAGAAGGGTGCAGTCTGAACAACTAGGCTGAGATCAGTTTGACTAATGCTAGAATTTCTTCTGAGCTTATTTCACCTCCTTGATATACACTCTTATGTTCTTCTTTTCTGTGTGAAGTAGGAGGAGGATAGAATCTACTGGTAAGGAATCAGGGAGCTTAACTCTGATTCCTGTCAGAAGGCCAGACCGTGTTATTAAAGGGGTGTTATTGAACACCAAGAAGAGGGAGTGATGATCACAAAGAATTAACATGTCTTTGAAGTCCTGTCACATATGAGAAGAATTCTATTTGTCTGGTTTGTTTCTGGAGGGAAGAACTAGAAGTGATGAGCAGAATCAGTCAATGAGCATTTATTAAGCTCTTACTCTGATCCAGGTGCCGAGCTAAACTCTGGAGATTCAAAGAAAGGAAACAATATGGTCCTTTCCCTCACGGGGCTCACAGTACAATGGAGGGTGGAAGGAACAGCATGCATCCAACTCTGGACCTACAAGATACATCCAGGGTAAATGAAAGGTATTCTCTTTGGAAAGGCATTGGTAGTGGGGGAGGTGGATTGGGAAAGGTTTCTTACAAAAGGTGAGATTTGACCTGAGTTGTGAAGGAAACCTGAAAGCAGAGATGAAGAGGGAGAGCATGGAGGATAGCAGGTGAAAAAGCTAAGAATTGGGAGAAGAAGCTCATGCGGGAAGAACAGTATTTCTGTGCCTTTAAAAAAAACAACAAAAAACTTCTGTCTTAGAATTGACGTTAAGTATCAGTTTCAAGGCAGTAGAGCCCTAAGGGCTAGGTAATTGGGAATAAGTGACTTGCCCAGGGTTACATAGCTAAGAAGTATCTGAGGTCAGATTTGAACCCAGGTTATCCCAGGCTTGGTTCATTATCCATTGAGCCACCTAATTATACTATGTCTTAGCTTATTGTAGAAGAGTGAAATGTAAGAAGACTGGGAAGGGAAGAAAGGGCCAGTATGTGAAGGAATTTTATATTTGATTAGATCATGCATTTGATTCTGGGGGTAATAAGGAGCCATTGGTGATTTTTGAGGTGGGTTGGGATGATACAGTCAGACATGCGCTTTAGGAAAATAATTTAAGGAAATAGTGTAATGGGATAAATTTAAGCTTGATCTCAGGAAACAAAACAATAATATAAAACTTCTTAATAATTAGAATTCTTTCCAGATGGAATGGCCAGTTTGGAGAAGTGTGGTGGATTCCTGGTTATGAGAGGCTTTAAGCAGAGGCTGGATGACCACTTGTCAAGGAAGGTCATGTAGTAGAAGTGATTATTATTCACATCCAGGTGGTATCTGAAGGTCTTTCTAACGGGCAGATTCTTTGATTATGTGCTTCTTTGTGGAAATAAGCAACTATTTTGGAGGAGAATATTGCTGTGGGCAGGGTCCCAATCAGTACTCTCTCAGGGTCCCAATCATGCTCTCCCTTCCATGACATTTCGCACTCAATTCCCTTACTGTCCCAATTTATTAATAACATTAATCATTATTTCACATGTCTTAGGCATTTTTCTTCTTGAATATTAGGTGTTCTGGCTCACATGTAGACAGTCTGCTAAAAATGATCAACTCTCACAACCATCTAATCATAACCTTTCACCTGGGATCATTCATTGTTCATCTATTCATTCAACAAACATTTGTTAAGTGCTTACCATGTTAAATGGTCTTTACTAGGCACTATGGATTCAGCAATGAAAGATGACACACCTTCACCTTCATGGAAATTCTTTGGGCCTGTTAAATAACTACTTAATTCAAAAAAAGAAAAATGAAAGACACCGAAGTTTACAGCAGACATTGGGGTAAAATTTTGGGGATTCTTTAGTGTAACAGAAAGTTTCAGTGACATACCTTGTATTAAATTATTCCAGTTGATCTTAGAAAGTTGGTGCTAAAAGAGATCGAGAGGGTATTGAATCCACCCCTCCTCCCTATTTAAAAAGAGAAGCTGAGAAAAAAGCAAGTCACACATTTTGTTGTTATGACAGAGCCCTGACTAGCATCTTGACTTTCAGGTAAATACTTGGTTTGACCTTCCTCCGTGTTGGAATTATATTTAGATGTGTTCCTTCAGATGCTGTTACAGCAGCAGAACAGGATAGAATAGAGTAAGAGAATGAAATCTACCAATAGCTCCCTTTGTGTCATCTATCTTTGCAAAACAGTCCCCTCGAGTCAATCAATAAACATTTACTTAAGCTCCTGCTTTGTGTTGGGTGCTGTGCTAACACGGGGAATATAAAAAAGGCAAAAGGGAGCCCTTACTCTCAAAGAGCTTATGATCTTGTGAAGTTCTTTCCTATTCTCTTCTACAGATTATACTGAATATATATGTTATATTTATATATATTTGATATATGTGGATGTACAAATACATACGTGTAGGTAGAATTGTATATATATATATATATATATATATATATATAAATGTATGTATATTTATATGTGTATGTGTAGGATAGCTAGGTGATCCAGTGAATAGAGTGCTGGGCCAGAAGTCAGGAAGATTTGTCTTCCTGATTTCAAATGTGTCCTCAGACATTTACTAACTGTGTCTGGGCAAGCCATTTAACCCTTTTTTGCCCAAGTTTCCTCATTTTGTCAATTGAGCTGGAGAAGAAAATAATGAATCACTCCAGTATCTTTTTTTTTTAAACCCTTAACTTCGGTGTATTGTCTCATAGGTGGAAGAGTGGTAAGGGTGGGCAATGGGGGTCAAGTGACTTGCCCAGGGTCACACAGCTGGGAAGTGGCTGAGGCCAGGTTTGAACCTAGGACCTCCTGTCTCTAGGCCTGACTCTCACTCCATCCAGTATCTTTGCCAAGAAAACTCCAAATGGGGTTATGAAGAGTCAGATCCACTGAAATAATTGAATGACAAGATCAATAAAGGAATCTCTAGAGGTTAGATAGGACAGGGCAACTACAGAGGGGAAGAATAACATTATCTGAAGACAGATTACGAGGAGGACTAAGGCTTTACCGAGCCTGGAAATTATGGCATACATATGACATATAGGCTCTGGGCTCACTCATTCTACTCAAGATGGACTAGCACTATTCATTCATGTCCCCAGAGTTTAGTTGTTACTCCTTTTTTTTTTAATGGTTCTCAGCGGGGATGTGTTGGTAAATGATTAACAACCTACTTTAAAAAAAATCTATGTGAGATGCATTTTTAAATTTTATCTACAGTATAAATTATATCCACCATTTTCTCAAGTCTAGAGACAATTAACTAAACAATAAATCAAGTCTGATTTGTAGGTGTTGTCAATTTCTTAGGCATAAGAAAATTTAAATAATCAGATTTCATTGAACTGAATTGTATTGAACTGAATTACACTAGAATTTTATAGAAAATTTTAATCATCAGGTTTCTTGAGTCAATTTGAGCTGGCTCTAGGACACCTCTGCTTCTAGGGTAATCCTAAGGCATTGGAGTTATGTAATACTATTAAATCTAATACTATTAAAAAAAACCTTTTACCTTCTGTTATTGGTTCTAAGGCAAAAGAGTGGTCCAGACAAACTAGGCAAGGGGGTTAAGTGACTTGCCCAGGTTCACCCAGTTAGGAAATGGCTGAGTTAGATTTGAACTCAGGACCTCCCATCTCTAGACCTGGCTTTCAAATCAATGAGTCACTTAGCTGCCCCCAGTTTCTAATACTATTGTTCATAAATCCTTTTCTATTCCAGCTAATATCAATTGCCGACTTAACATTTTGCTCATTTTAATTAACCACAATATCATATAGCTTTTAAAAAAATTTTAAAACATTTATTAATATCTATTTTTAACATGGTTACATGATTCATGCTCCTACTTTCCCCTTCACCCCCCGCTCTCCCCCCACCCATGGCCAATGCCCATTTCCACTGGTTTTAACATGTCATTGATCAAGACCTATTTCCAAATTGTTGATAGTTGCATTGGTGTGTTCGTTTTGAGTCTACATCCCCAATCATGT
>NC_058130.1:536719856-536764089 GCF_016433145.1 Gracilinanus agilis | reverse complement strand
ACTTAGTTTCTTCTTATCTTCTTTATTGTAGATCTTTGCCTCTAATCTCATCTTTCAACTAAAACTGCTATGTTTTTCTAATTTACCAACAATTTCTCTTTTTAATCTTTTACTGTAACAACTATATAACTTTATATATATGAACTTTATTAAAAAAATTTAAAGCCCTTACCTTCCATCTTGGAATCAATCAATACTGTGTATTGGTTCTAAGACAGAAGAGCTGTAAGGGCTAGGCAATGGGGGTTAAGTGACTTGCCCAGAGTCACACAGCTAGGAAGTCAAGGTCAGATTTGAACCCAGGACCTCTAGTGTGTATATATATATATATATGTATATACATACATATATATATATATATAAACTTTAACATCTTAGAGCTCTCTGTCCATTGAGACACACACACACACATATATATATATATATATATATATATATAAAACTTTAACAACTTAGAATTATCTTAGCTCTAAGACAAAAGGGCAAGGACTAGGCAAACAAGATTAAGCGATTTGCCCAGGATCACACGACTAGGAAGTGTCAGTGGCCATATTTGAATTTAGGTCCTCCTGACTCCAGGACTTCTCTATACATTGGACCACCTAGCTTCCCCTCCAATGATCTCTTAATTGCTAAATCTAAAGGCCTTTTCTCAAACTGTATCTTTCTTGACACTTCCATAGCTTTTGACACTATTTTCCATCCTCTTCTTAATACTTTCTTCTCTTAAGTTTTTTTTTTTTTTCTTTTTGTGGTATGACTTCGTCCTTTTCCTATATTTTTCCAGATCATTCCTACTAATGGTGAGTGCTCCTTCAGAACTCTGAGCTGGGTCTTCTTTGCTTATCCTTTTATTCTATTTCATTGGATGACCTCATCGGTTCCCATGGATTAAATGATCATACCTATGCAAATGATTCACAGGTCTATTTATCCATCCCAAACCTCTCTCTTGAGCTCTGTACTTGACCTCTGCTGTCTATTGTTCATCTCAACCTGGATATTGCAGACCTCTTAGATTCAATTTTTTCAAAATGGAATGAATTATCTTTCTTCCCCAAATCTCTTCTCTTCTTCACTTCCTTATTAATCTCAAGATTACTACCATTCTCGCAGGCACTTGGACTCACAATATAGATGTCACCCTCAACTGCTTACTCTCTCTAGCCCCTCATATCCAATCTGTTGCCAAGTTCTGTTGATTTTACCTTTGAAATGTCCCTTCTATATGCCCCTTCCTTTACTCTGACCTTGTCACCACCTTAGTGCAGACCCTTGTCACCTCTTGCCTAGCTTATTACAATAGCCTCTAGTTGGTCTTGCTTCAAGTCCCTCTTTGCCCCAGTCCATACCCTACATCAAATTAATCTTCCTAAAGCACAGATCCGACCATATCACCACTTAATTCAATAAATCCCAGGAGCTCCCTATCACCTGTAGGATAAAATATAGAATCCTTTGGTGTACAAAGCCCATTATAACCTGACTCTGCTTGCTTTTCCAGTCTTCTTATAACTTTAATTCTTATTTATCTCATCCCTATTTGTTTGTGATCTGGTAACACTGGCCTCCTTGCTGTCTCTTGAATCCCAACTACATTTTTGCTTTTTATTCTCCAGTCCTGGAATTCTCTCCTGCTTCACCACTGTCTCCTGGCTTCTTTCAAGTTTCGTCTAAAATCTTATCTTTTATTAGAAATGTTTCTAATTTCTTCTGAGAATATCCTGAATTTATCCTGTATATATCTACATCTATATCTCTCTCTGTCTCTCTTCATATATATATATATATTTTGCTTATACATATTTGTCATTTTCATGTTGTTTCTACTTCAGACGGTGAGCTGCTTGAGGGCTGGAACTAACTTTTGCCCTTTTTTTTTGTATCTCCAGGGCTAAGCACAGGCCTGGCTCATAGTAGACATTTAATAAAAGTTAGCTAATTAACTGATCAACTCTTCCCCTTTTCTCCTCCACTAACCAAGAAATATTGAGTCAGCACTGTGGACCCTATAGATCTAGTCACAGGTCAGAATTAGTACATTCTTTTTTATTTTCCACAAAAATTTTCCTCACTCCCAGCTAGAGGAGAACTGGAAGTAATTCTGGGTAGAATCCAATGGTAGATGTCAGAATTGTGTAGCCCCAGAATGCCACAATGCAGCAGGTATCTGACCTACTGAGAATATGATGAGTTTTAGGGCAGGGAGACCATCTCACCTAACAAAAGTGTGAAACAGTGGGCCTCTGTTTGCCTCAGTTTACTCAATTGTAAAATATAGATGATAAAAATAATACCTACCCATGCCAACGTCGTTGTAAGGATAAAATGAGACAATATTAGTAAAGCACTTAGCACAGTGCCTGATAAATAGTAGGTGCTATATAAACGATGATGATGATGATGACGACAACGACGACGGTAATCAGGCTGGGATGGGTATATACCACAAATCAAACAGACATCTCCCAACATATGACACACAATAAAATTTATCTATCATGGTTGTATCAATGGCAATAATACTTTGATAGACATTTCCTGATCCGAAGGTGAATACTGGAAGGGAAATGATAGCTAACTTCTCTTTAGGTAGCTTTGGACAAAAACAGCCAGGACAATCGTGGTATCTGCTGATGTATTAATGAAGACAAGTAATCTTCCTATGATCACTTTGCTAAGATTCTTGTCTAAAATGAAAACCCTCACATAAGGAAACCAACATGAATTGCTCTTTCCTAGAATATTAACTATGTATACAGAAAAATTTTATAAAGCACACTGTGTGAATTAAGAGAGTGGGGGATATTCTAGTTAACTGAAGTCATGGTTAACCCCAAATCTCTTTCTGGTTTCAACTGTTGCTGGAAATCTTTGTAAAGCATATTAGTACACTTTCCTTCCTTAGGAAGTACAGAGCAGTAAATGTAATTGCATCTTTCTTTGATGATTGAGGATCTTACAGTGCCTCTGGGATATAAGTCTAGCTATAAATTCTCATTATATGGTATTGTCGATATAGAAGATGCAGGAAATTGGGCTAAATGTGTACTGACCTCAAGATACAGCCTGGAAGTTACCTTTCTGGGGGAAGAGGAAAAAGAAATCTCTGATTGCAGCTTGCTGTATTCATTGTTTCTCTTAAAGGCCAATGTAGAAAATAAAGGCAACAAGTCAATAGGCATGTTATTAAGCATCCACTATGCGTTAGATGCTGTTGTAAGCACTGCAAAAATAATTGGAAGTTTTGGTCTTCAAAGTTTCAGTATTAAAATTTCTTCCTCACCCAAATCAAGAAATGCACCCCAAAATGAGTAATGTAAGTCAGTTGTTGTAGGAGGACAAGTTAGGAGTCCTACCTTGGAATGTAAGTGTTGGGTATGAATAAACATGCATGAGCAGGTTTTCACTCAACAGTCCATTTATTAGTGTATGTATATATATATATATATTTGCCAGAGCATATGCATATATATATATTTATACACACACACACACACACACACACACACGCATACACACACACCCTGGGCAAAAAAAACAGTCCCAGAAATTGAAAGTTGGAAGGGTCCTAAATGATGATCTAATTCAATCCACATACTAAAGAAATCCTTACTGTAGTATACCCAATATTTGGTTTTCCAGTACTTGAAGACCTACAAAGAGAGAGAACCCATCACTCAGCTACATCCTAAAAATCATTACAGCATAAAACCATGCGATCTGAAGGGGACCAAAGTAGTAAGTAACACTGCTCTGGAGTGTTTGCCTTTCGTTTTCAAAGAAGACTGATGGTATCATAGAATGATGTCTTGACTTGCGTATGAAATGGAATTAAGCGAGGCAGAGTTCCACGAAATTGCCAGCCTCATCCTCTGATCCAGAATCATTGGAGTCTAGTGGCCAGGCAACAGTTAGGATGACTGTTGATGGTCTGGGATACACTGGATGCCCTTGACATCTTCAATGTCTGACCAAGCTTTAAGGCTCCACAGCTCCTGTTTCAGCCACCTTCACGGCTACTGGAACAAATTGTTCTCATCTATCTGTTCCACTAGAGAAGTCTTCTTGTGTTTGTTGGGGTAGACATCCCTCTAACTCATCAATGAGTTTGTGACTCATTGGTTACTCTCAACCTGGTTTAGCCCATGGGTTGTGTGAGGGTGGCTACAGCTTCTTAGAGCCATGAGTGAGAGTTGGGTGCCAGGTGGACTCCAAAGGTGGATGATTAGCCCTGAAAAGTACACTGCCAGCCCTAACCCCAGATGTGCCTATCTTCTTTGAATACCCATACTCTCCTGATATTCATATGTAACTGAGTACCTTCCCTCTGAGATTAGCTTCAATATAGCCTGTTTATATATCTTGTATGTATGTGGTTATTTATATATTAACTCCCCTCTTAGAATGCGAGTTGGGGGCAGCGATTGTTTCTGCCTTTCTTTTGTTCCCCAGCATTCAGCACGGTGCCTAGCACATAGTAACTTTAATATATGCTTGTTGCTCTCTTGCTTGCTAATATTATCTTTTATCCATCAAAACAATAAATTTTTGTGAGGCTATTTTATATTCTCCTGGGGATAGAAATACCAGATCACCTCACTTTAGCAGTTATGTTATCTAGGTAAGAATGAGTCCTTAGGAAATGTTGCTGAAAAACCCATGTAGACTGACATCTCTAAAAATGACAGGCTTGGACTAGATGACTTCAAAGTTTCCTTCTGGATCTAAATCTATGAACTCATAAGACTATGGCACTAAGAAAGTTTCTAATCATTCTGCTGTGGAAAGGTCATCCTGGTGTTGACCTCATTCATGACCAATCAAAACGATACCATAAAGATTCAACTGTACTCTGGATCTTGTATGAGGTTTTGACTTCAGTTATTGCAACAAGTACATACCTTTTCCCAGATCTGTATGGCAAAAAATGAAACCTTTGGAACTAGGCAACGGAAAGGGAAATATTGAGTAAAATCCACAGTCAGTTCCTGTCTTAAAAATCCTTATGTAAGTCTAGATTGGGATGTGAGACAAAAACCGGGAGCACATTTGTTTATTTATTTTCAAGAAATCTTTGAGCACTTTGTTTAATTAATAAATTTAGGACATTTTCCCATGGTTAAAAGATTCATGTTCTTTCAACCCCCCACCCCCACCCCTTCCCAAAGCCGACATGCAATTTCACTGGGTTTTACATGTGTCATTGATCAAGACCATTGATATTTACACTAGGGTGATCATTTAGAGTCAATATCCCCAATCATTTCCCCATCATCCCATGTGATAAAGCAGTTGTTTTTCTTCTGTGTTTCCACTCCTAGAGTTCTTCCTGGGAGCACATTTAAAAAAATTAATGTTTTATTTTTTCCAATTACATGTAAAAACAAAATTTAACAATCTTTTTTAAAATTTCTTTTTTTTTAGGCAATGAAGGTTAAGTGACTTGCCCAGGGTCACATAGCTAGGAAGTGTCTGAGGCCAGATTTGAACCTAGGACCTTTCATTTTTAGGCCTGGCTCTCAAACTACTGAGCCACCCAGCTGCCCCCAAATTTTAACATTCTTAAAAAATATTTTGAGTTTCAAATTCTCTCCCTTTCTCTTTCCCCATTTCCCCTTTCCTGAGACAACAAGCAACTTGAAATAAATTATACATTTGCAGTCATATAAAACATATTTTTATTTTAGTCACATAAAAAAACAATACAGACAAAAGAATAAAGTAAAAAAAATCATATACTTTGATTTTCATCCAGACTCCATCAGTTCTTTGTCTGGAGGTGGATAGCATTTTTAAAAAATCATAAATCCTCTGGAATTATCTTGGATTTTTTATTTTTGAAAAGAGTTAAGTTATTGACAGTTGATCATCATACAATATTGTTGTTATTGTGTACAGTAACTTCTGGTTCTGCTCTCTTCCCTTTGTATCAATTCTTGTAAGTCTTTCTAGGCTTTTTTGAGAGCATCTCACTCATTGTTTCTTGTAGCGAGATAGTATTGTATCATAATCATATATCACAACTTGTTCAGCTGTTCTTGGGAATTTATTAAGAGGATCATTAATAACATCAAGAAAAGGAAGTAGCAAACAGAGTCAGTATTGCTTCACTGAGAACATGTAATGAAACATTGTCTTTATCTTTCATTTACCAGTTAATAGATTGTTAGAGAAGAGGATTGCTGTAGACACAGTTTACCCTAGATTTTAGAGAAGTATTTGACAACATAATTCTTGCTAATCTTATAGAAAATATGGAAAGAGATGGCCCAGACAGATACACAATAGGATTGATGTAGAACTATTTGAATGGTTATACTCTATGTAGTCATTCATAATTTGATGCCAATTTGGGATGAGATTTTTACTTAACCCTGCACTATTTAATGTTTTTATTAATCATATGGATACATATGTATGTATAAACTTATCAAATTTTCAGCTAGTATAGCCTAGGAGAGATTGTAAGTATATTGAATGATAGTCAGGATCCAAAAAGATCTTGACAACCTAAAATGTTGGACAGAATCTAATAAGATGAAATTTAATAGGAATAAGTGAAGTGTAAAATCATAGAATTTCAGAGCTAGAAGGAATCTCATAGTTCATGTATTCCAACTCACATATAAACAGTTATCCTCCCTACAATATAACTGACAAAAGATCATTCAACCTTTACTTGAATAGTTCTAGTGTGTTAAAGCCCACTGTTTCTTGAGGCAGCCTATTCAACTATTGAGCAGTTCTAGTTGTTAAGACCTTTCCCTTATATCAAGGCCAAATTGACTTTTAAAAATTTTATATAGAAATTAAAAAAAATCAACACGCACTAGTTAAGGAAGGCATTACAAGATAACAGTTTGAAACAATTATTGGTGATTTAGCAGTGACACATGAGTTAACAGTATAATATGGTTGCCAAAAAAGTTAATGCAGTCTTTTTTAAGATTAAACTTAATTTTAGCTTCAAATGAATATCTTCCCTCTCCCACATTTTCACTTTCAACTCCCCTCCTCATTAAGAAAGCAAGAAAAAGAAAAACTCTTTAAAAAGATGTATAATCAAGCTAAAAAGAATTTTTTCCTTTGGCCATGTCTAAAAATATGTCTCTGTTTGCCTTCTCTTTAGGGTGGGCAGCATGCTTCATCAAGGGTCTTCTGGAAATAGTGGGTAGTCATTGTTGGATTAGTTTCTGAGTTTTTAAAGGTTACTTGCTGACAAGATTGATGCTATTTTATTATATTACTTATTTTTTTAAAAAACACCCTTACCTTCTGTATTGTTTCTAAGGTAGAAGAGTGGTAAGGGCTGGTCAATTAGGACTAAATGATTTGCCCAGGGTCATCCATCTAAGAGGTGTCTGAGGCCAAATTTGAATTCAACTCCTCCTGACTCCAAGCCGGATGCTGTGCTACTTATCTGCCCATTGTTATTTGATCACGTTTTAGGAGTTCTGTTCACCTTTGCATCAGCATGCAATTTTCCTCAGGTTTCTCTGAAATTATCCTCTTGTGAGGAATATTGCTTATTATTTAGGAGACCTAGCAGGAAGGGCTTGAGAATTCCAAATGGGATGGGGAAGCAGGAAGTGTGGTCTCTCTCTCTGAAATGGACTCCATGGTGGTTGGGACAAGTTGTAACTGAACCTGGGAGACCTCAGAGGAAGGGGAGTTTGCCCCCAGATTTCCAGAGATCCTGAAGGAAGACTGACATCTACTTGTGGGAGATTTTTGGTAAAGACTATTAATCCCAAAGACTATTAAACCATTTGCAGGTTAACTTGGGCTGGGTTAGCTCCCAGATCTACCCACCTGAAAGAGTACAGCCAGTGGTCCTGGAAGAGCTGCAACATCGCTGGAGTGTATCAGGACTCTGCTGTGAGGATACCCATTTCAGTCCTGTCATTCTCTGGGCCCTGTCTTGTTTAGGTCTCAGTTCAGTGTAGATAAGTCCCTCCCCTGACCCTGTAGTTTGCCCACAGTCTGGAAATGTAGAAACCCCCTATTCCCATCCTTTGCCATAGTTCCCTTAATTAAATTTGTTACAAACTCTTTTCATTTGCCAGTTGGTTTTCACAGACCCCTTGTCTGTGTGGAGCAGGGTAACAGTTAGACCTGTCACTTCTGTCAACAGACATTTTCCTTAACAGTTAAACCTAGTCTCCTTAACTTGTTAAGTCCCCACCTATTATTCATTCCTGTCTCCTACACATCCTTCTGAACCCACATATAATATTTAAGTTATCTCCCCTGGTTTTCCCCATAAGAATCAGCATGCAATTTTCCTCAGGTTTCTCTGAAATTATCCCTTTCATCATTTCTTACAGGACAATAGCATTCCATCCCATTGATGTACCATTACTGGGTTAGCCATTCCTCAACTGAAGGGCAACTCTTTCAGTTTCCAATTCTTTGCTATCAGATAAAGAAACCAAGTCAATCTTATGTTGCATGAATAAGCAAGCATAGTGTGTAAGTCTACAATTAGAGTGCTGTATTCAGTTTTGGATATTTCATTTTAGGAAGGAGAATGATAAACTAGAGACTATCTAGAGATGTCATGATGTTGATCAGTGTCTTAGAGAACTTGCCAAATAAGCTTTGACAGAAGGAAGTGGGAAGCTTTGTCTGGAAATAAGAAGGCAAAGGAAAGACATGTTAGCTTTCCTTAAGCATTTAAAGAGTCATCATGAAGAAGAGAAATTGGGTCTTTTTTTTGTGGGAGGGCCCTGAGAATCAGAAAAAGGAACAATAGTTTCTAATATTACTTGTTTGACTTTGGGAAAATCATTTTACCTCCCTAAATCCCAGTTTTCTCATTTCTCAATTGAAGTGGTTGGAGTAGATTGTCTCGGAGGTCCCTTTCAACTCTAGCTCCATGATGCTGTAAGTTACAGAAAGGCAGATTTTGGCTTGATGTAAGAAAATTTTCCTTTTGAGTAGAGCTGTCTAAAAGTAAATGGGGCTTCTGATTTCCCAGATGATCATTGGTTTTTTATTTATTTTGAATATCACTACCTTTTAATGATATCTTCATTTAAGTTGTAGTAAATATATAGATTATTCTCTTGATCCTGCTTGCATTTATTTTATTCTGTATTAAGTGATATAAATCTTCTCAGGTTTCTCTGAATGCTTCATGTTTGTTACTTCTTAATGCAAAATATTTTATTACATTTATATACCATAGCATCTTTTTTCAATCTTCTCTAATCAATGGGAACTCACTTTGCTTATAGTTTCTTGCTATAGCAAATAATATTGCAATGATTATTTTTATACATTGGTCCTTTTTTTTCTTTCAGTCTCTAACTTCCTTAGGATATACAGTATATATAGGGTGTGGATAGTTTAGTCACTTCTCTTTTTAGTAAAATTCAAAACTGTTTTCCACAGCAGTTGGACTAATTCCAATTCCTACCAATAGTCTTTTAGTGAAACATCTTTTTTCAGCTCCCTACCACACCATTGATTATTCTCATTTTTGTCAACTGCCAATTTATATAGTTTGAGGTGAAAACCCATAATTTTTAAAATTTGTATATTTCTTACTATTGATTTTGAATGTATTTGCAAAAGGTAATTTATAGTTTACAATTCTGAAAATATTTGTTATCCTTTGATCACTTTATTGGGAATGGCTCTTGGTGTTAAGCATTTTTGTTGATTTGTCTATACCTTCATTCCTTTTTGAACTCTAATCTTGAATCTTTAGACTTTTTTTCCCCAACCACTCTCTTTACCATCAGGGTATGTGAGGGGATACCTTCTACCCTGATCTTTTCAGCTTCCTTTTTATGTGTTATCTTGTCTTATGTAAGCTCCTTGAGGGCTAGAGCTCTTTCTTTTTGCTTATATTTGTATGCCCAGGACTTTGTTCTGAACCAAAGTAGGCACTTAATAAATGCTTGTTGACTTGAGAAGACTTAATTCTCTATATATCTTGGATATCAGACTTTTATTGATGATATTTGATGTATTTTTACTACTCCATAGTTTGCCTCAATTATTTTCATCATTGATTGTAGTAATAAAAAATATTTGAATTTTATCTAATTGAAATTCTGTGTTTTATCTTCTATGGTTTCCCCATTCCTTGTGTGGTTAAGAATTCTTTCCCTTATTATAGTTGTAAAAGGCATCTTTTATCATTTTTTATAATGATGTAATCTTTTAAATTCAGGATCATATCTATTTTGATATATTGTTTATATTGTATTATAATGTGTTATATTGTTTAGATTGTTGACTACACCTAATTTCTACCAACTTCATTCTAGCAATTCTTGTCAAAAAGTTAATACTTCACTCTATAAGCTATGTTCATGGGTTTATCAAATGTTTGGCTACTGTTTTTGATTGTTTCCTCTCTCTACTTATATAGGATATTCCACTTTTCTGTTTTTAAAAAAAATTTAAACCAGTACAATGTAACTTTGATAGCTGATGCTTTATAATATAATTTGAGATCTGTTAATAATTAGTACATTTCCTTGTTATATCCCATGAGATTCTAGACATTTTGGTTATCCAACTAAATTTTATTGTTATTTTGTTTACTTTTTCCACATAGAGTAGAATCTTAGTAATTTGATTGCTAGGTATATCTTTAAATCTATAAATTAATTAAGATAATTTTCATTATATTGGCATAGCCCAATTATAAGCAGTGAATATTTCTTTAATCTTTAAAGTCCCATTTTATTTCTGTGGAATATTTTATAGTTTTAAATATATAAATCTTATATTGCTTGATGGTATAACTCCCATATATTTTATCAACTTTGTAGTCATTTTGAATGGAATATCACTTATTATAAATTTTTATGGTTTGCTTGCTATGATTCTTATGTAGAAGTATGGATAATTTTTGTGGATCCATTTTGCACACTGCTACTTTGCTGAAGAAATGAATCACTTTATTTCTTTATTGATTCTCTGGGATTTTCTAAATGTATCAAATTATTTGTAAATAGAGGTAATTTTGTTTCATTTTTGTCCACTTTGGGGTCATTTTTACACTCCTTTTTTGGTAGCACTCCTAAGACTAAACACATCACATAATAGCATCCATGCTTTATGTCTCTATATACTAAAAAAAGACTTTGGCAAAAGTCTTTTGCCATAGCCAATAATGGTAGTTCTTGGCTTTAGATATAAGCCCTTGATCATATGAAGAAAGTTCTTTCTACAATTAATTGTTACATTTTTGGGATATGTAATTATAAAGAATACTTTGTTAAAGGATATTTTTGGCATCTATTGAAATATATACATTAACCTGATTAATTATGTTAGTTGCTTTACCTCATGTTCTATCCTTATATTCTTTGTATGAATTAAATTTTATCACATTGAATTATTAACTATTTTCTGGATTATTCAATCAATCAAAATTCCTTTATTAAGAATTTTCTGAATACCAGGAACTGTATTAAGTGCTTAGGAATACAGAGACAAAAATGGAGTAATACATGATTCCAAGGAATTTAAATTTTATTTGGGAAAGTCTCTCTCTCTCTCTCTCTCTCTCTCTCTCTCTCTCTCTCTCTCTCTCTCTCTCTCTGTAAAATGAGTCTATATATATAGAATGGATAAATTCAAAATGAAAATATATAATAAATAAAAATAAACACAAGTAGATAAGTATAATATAGTTAAGAAAGGAGGGCACTAAGTTGTTGGGAGGATGGGAAAAGGTAGAAGATAATACTTGACCTACCTCTCAAAGTGAGGAGTACTTGAAAGTGAAGGTGAAGAGAGAATGCATTCTAGACATGACAGGTATGTAGTTCAACATTGCTACATTGTCATATTTCTCTTTTTTATTCTTTGTCTCTTCCTGGTTTGGGTGTTAGGATTATAGTTGCCTTGTAAATTGTAAATTGGAATCAGATTGGAAGCCTTCTAGCTGTGTTTTTGAGAATACTTTGTGTAAAGTAGAGTTTTTATTCATTTCTAAAAGTTTGGTAGAGTTCTCTTGGAAATACATTTGATGCTAGCTTTTTTCCCATTGGCAATTCATGTTTGGCTTGCTTGATTTCTTTTTCTAAGACATTGCTATTTAAGATAATTCCTGTTTTGTTAGTGTGTATAGTCTATATTTTTGAGGATAATTAAGTTCCTTTGAATTCTCAGTTACGCAGGCATAGAAGTTCATATGTTCCTTTCTTTTTTTGTAATTTGAATTTTCTCTTTTTTAAAAAAATTAATCAGATTAGCTAATGATGTCTCTTTGTTTTTTTTTTAAATAAATAAAAACCTTTCCTTCCATCTTAGAATCAATATTGTGTATTGATTTCAAGGCAGAAGTGTTGTAAGGGGTAGGCAATGGGAGTTAATGAGTTGCCCAGGGTCACACAGCTAGGAAGGGTCTGAAGCCAGATTTGAACTCAGTATCTTATCTCTTTAGACCTGGCTCCCTATCCACTGAGCCACCTAACTGCTTTCAGTTTTGTTAGAGTATTTTTAGTTCTATAGTCTTTTTAGGTTTACTTTTCTTCTAGTTATAGATTTCTTATTTTTAATTTTAGAGTTGCTTATTTGTCTATTTTCTAGTCTTTTTACTAAATGCTGTTAATTCTCTATTTTCTATTTTGTTAATGATTTTTAGTGATATACATTTTACTGTGAGGGCTTCTTTGAGTTCCATAGATTTTTGTTCTCATTTTCTTTAAAATAATTTTTTGTTGTTTCTTTTATTCTTTGGTGTATTCATTATTTGGGATGTCAATATTGAATATTTATTTAGATCTATATTTTTGGATTATTAATTTTATTCCTTAATATTTTTATAAATATAGAGGATGTATTCAGTATTTTCTCTTCTTTTTAATTTCTTTATGATTTAGACATGATCAGTTTTTATAAGTGTACCATAGAGTATATGTTCGCTTTAATAATGACATTTGGCCATCTCCATAGGTAAGACAAATCTAATTTTCCAACATTATACTCAGATATATGTTTTTCTTTTAAAGCTATTTTTGTTGGATTTATTCAGATTCATTTTTTTATACTTTACCTTGCTTTTGGTTTAAAGAATTTAGATGCTATGCAATTTGGGGTATATAATTTACTAATATTTTTGTAATATCTATAGTGTCTTTAAAGATTATATAGTTTTCCTGGATCTTTCTTGACATCATTTTAAATTATTGCTTTTTTTGAAGTTGTGATTGCAATTCTTGATTTCTATGGTTTCCTAAAATGTGCTAGATTTTGTTCCATTACCTTATTTATATTGATTTACAGATTAAGGAGTGAATTTCCCCCTGAAATATTAATTCTTCCTTCTACTATTCTTGAGATGTTTCCAGTTGTAGGTTTTGTTCCTTAGATTTTTTAGCCTCAAGTTGATGATTTAGGTTTCCCAATGCATCTCAGTGTGCAAATTTTCTTTGACTTTTTCAATAGATTTTTAAAAATATTTTTCTTTTATGTCATCTATATTTCCCCTTTATCCTTTTCCATCTCAGAAACTAATTCTTATAATAAAAAATATAAAAAAAGAAAGCTTTAAAAAATCCAGCAAAAGTGAAAGACACATAGGGAACACTTGATGTTAAATACTGTATTCCAAACTTAATGACATCAAATTCTGTTAAGGATTAGGGTGAGGCATTTTCTCATATTTCTTCTTTGGAGCAAGTCTATTTAATCTTTCACAACATTAAGTTTTGATTGTTTTGGCAAATTTAATTCCAAAGAACAGCAAATAACAAACAAAAATAATTCACACCCTACATTCCTGGCTTTGTTTAACCCTCACCACATGAAGACAAACATTTCATTTCTTCATCTTTTACTGCTATCTGAAAGTATTTAACTTTCTTCTGTTTGGTCATTTTGGATGTTGAGTATCCTCCTCCCGCTTTGGATTCTTTTTAAAGGAATTAATAAAATTCTCCCTTTGTTCAAGTTGTAATTATTTAATTTTATGCTTCAGACAGCTCCTTAGGATGTTATTTTTGGGTGCCAACCAATGCTTTTGAAGATATAATATTCCAGTTTTAAAACATTTCTTATAAACAAAGGAATAAAAATCCTAAGGTATTCTATGATTCACCCTAGAAAGTGAAAGGATTTCCCTCCAATCCTTGCTTGAAATAATTTTACCTTTTTTTCTATTGTAATACAGAACTTTGATTATGATGTTTCTTGGTGAGTAAAACTTTTTTTTTTTCTATTAGTGTTCATTGTATGCTCTCACTCTGTACTCTGTTATCTATTTCCAAAATTTCTTTTTTTTTTTAATCCTTACCTTCTGTCTTAGATTCAGTATTGGTTCCAAGGCAGTAGAGTGGTAAGGGCTAGGCAATGGGGGTCAAGTGACTTTCCCAGGGTCACATGGTTAGGAATTGTCTGAGGCCAGGTTTGAACCCAGGACCTCCTGTCTCTAGGCCTGACTCTCAATCCACTGAGAGACCCAGCTGCCCCCTATTTCCAATATTTCTGAACAATTTTCCTATGTAGTTTCCTGAAATAAGGTATTTATATTTTCTTTTTCTTGATGTTTTCCTGGATTGATAATCCTAAGGCTAGCCCTTTGCCTTTTACCTTCATATTTTCATTAACCTTCAGGGATTTTTGTTGTTGTTGTTTTGTAGATCTCTTAAGTAGTCTTCCAATCTTGTTATAATTTGATTTTGTTAAATTATTGTTTCTTTTGTTTCTGAATTTTTAGGTCCTTTCTCTTACTTTTTTCTGAACAATCACTTTTTGGAAAGTCAGCCTTTTATTTGAATTTTCTAGACTCTTATGTAAAAATAAATGCAAGACTAAAACTAATAGAGGAATGGATTGATTATTGATTATAAACTGATTTTGATACTCTGCTTGCTATGCTTGCATAGTATCTTCAGTTTATATCAGTGAAGTGAAGCTTATAAGTGAACTTTCCTTCATGGCCAGGTGCAAGGATGCTAAAGAGACTCTAGATATAGAAAAAATAAACGATTTATTGAAAGCATATAAGGATAAAAAGGATTTCTAACTCTAAGGGATTCTAACTCCACCGAAATAAAACTCCCTGGTTTTGCAAGGGACTACTTCTCCTGTGTCCACAGGCTACACTGATCCTTCCTGATCTGACTAACCCAAATTTTTAATATTCTAAATAAACTAACACTATTATCCTTATAATTCACCTCCAAGTTGTAAAAATAACAAAGGCTGGCTGGCTGAGTCTTAGCAAGAACCAAGTTGGGACTCTGAGCCTTAATAGACTCAGAGTCCAAACCAAAAACCAGGGTTTTCTTTGGTCTTCTCAGAGTTAAAATAATCTATAAAACAGCAATAGATAGTGAATAGTGTTTCCCAAGTTTGAAAAAGAAAACACTAAGCTCTTTCAGGTCTTTCCCTCCTTTTCTTCTACCTCAGATAGATAGATAGATAGATAGATAGATAGATAGATAGATAGATAGATAGAAAGATAGATAGATAGATAGATAGATAGATAGATAGATAGATAGATAGAGATAGCGAGAGAGAGAGAGAGAGAAGTCACCTCCTTCAAGCCCCCAGAGAGAGTCTCTCTGCCAACTGCCAGAGACTAACTGCCATTCCCAGAGAGTAACTATCACAGAAAAACCATTAGATTTGAAACTGACACTCTTTCTCAGCTCTGTTTGAAACTTCAATTCTTTCTCAAGCCAGCTTCTCTACTTCTTATTTTCAAACTAATAAAACAAGACCTAATTTCTAATATCATCCTTATACTTATTAGAAATATTAGTGAGGTTATTTCCTGTCTTGTAAGATTGACACCTTCTAGTCTTGTTTTTTTTTTAATATTTCTGCTTAATTATTTTCCATTCCATAGGTCCAGGATAGCTGAATTGTTTCCTAAATTCTTGTTGTTTATTCTTTATTTGCTTAGACCAGTGATGGGCAAACTTTTTAAAGAGGGAGCCAAAGGAAAGGAAATGTTTATCTGTCAGTCTGTTTCTAAGGCAACTCTTTTGAAGTTTCATTGTATTGTATCTTACTCTTTGTATTTGTCAGATTAGGAGTGATGTCCCACAGCCAGATAGAACATTTCAGGGGCCTGCATCTGGCCCATGGGCCAGAGTTTGCCCATCGCTAGCTTAGACCATCAGATTAATTTGTGGCCCTTAACTATGAGCATGACTTGGCTAGTGCTACAGGACCTTAAAAAGCTGCTGTAGGTGGACCTCCTCACCTTTCCCACTCCAGGTCTTAGGTCTTAGTTCAGCTCTGAGGTGTTCATTTAACCTAAGGGGCCTGGTTAAACTATGATGGCAGAAGGATCCCCCAGATACTTATGAGAGGAAGCCCTGAGCTGTCTTTGAAACTATTTCCCTTCTACACCTTTCTCTCTTGCTGGCTTCTTATTTCATAGAATCATATGCCTATAGATTTAAAACTTGAAAGAACCTCAAAGGTAAATTAGCCCAACCTCATTTTATAGATGAGGAAACTGAGACCCAGAAAGTTAAGAAATAAACCTAAATCATTTCAACTGTGCCATAGTCCTGGACTCTACTCACTCCCATAATCTTTTTTTCTGTCAACTCTACATACTTTACAATTGTCCCCTTTCTTTCCTCTCAAGGTTTGGGGATATTGTGATTCATAATCCCCAGTCTTACCTTGGAGTGACTTCTCCCTTCCACCCTCCCACCCTCCATTGCCAAAGAGTTAACTCTAAAAATCAGTGTCTAAATCTAGGACATGAGCATGAACCAGTCAATATTTCCCAGCTGCTGAGAGTGATTTTGGGGAGGGCAGGGGATATGGCATAGGCCAGGATTGGAAGTTCCAGAAGCATTTAGTTGGTGAACTAGTCTTCATTTTTATTTATTTGTTATATTTTTGGGTTAGAATTGCCTTTTGGTGAATTTTTCTTCTTCTCCTCCTTCTTCTTTTTCTTCTTCTCATTGCATTTGCCTCATTTTGGACATTTTCTAGGTTTTTTAAGATGTATGGGAGAATTATGCTGTAGGGCTACCTCTCTTTCAAGTATTTTCTTTGGATTCTTCCTTGGTCAGTCAGAAAGAAAAATGAGAAATAAAAACAATAGGAACCTTAAGTGGGTTTATATCATATTGCCTGATATTTGTTAAACTCCTTTGCAGTTTTTTTCAATATCACCATCAATTCCAGGCTGTCAGACACTGCTACTAGTCAGTAGTTTTGTCAGTACAATCCCCTGATGTGTTGCTTGTGGTAGTATGGCCTCGACAATGGGATAGCAACCTTCCAGAATAACAATTCAGTGTCCCGATAGCACTTGTTTAATGGGCCAATTTCTCACATTAGTGACTTAGATTTTTTAGGCCTTTTCTGTTATCATTACTATTGGATATCCTGTACATACTCAGTTAAAAACAGGCCAGTCTGGGAGCCCATGCAGTTAACTTTCTGATTAGATATTCTCTAATATAAGATTCTGGGGAGGTTTACTAACATAAATGCTTCCAATATGGAAGGATATATTTAGAATCTGTTACTGGATGGAGGGCATTTGGTGGTGTAATGGATAGAGCCAAAGGTGGGGGTCAGGAAGATCTGAGTACAAATCTGGCCTCAGACATTTACTAGCTGTATGATTCTCGGTAAGTCACTTAACCTCTATTTGTCTCAGTTCCTCATTGGTAAAATGGGCATACACTGGAGAAGAAAATGGCAAACAACTCCGATCTTATTGTTAAGAAACTTCTATGGACAAAGTTGGGATAATATAGAGTCAGACTCTACTGAACAACAATCTCTTGTGGCAGCTAAGTGGTATATAGTGCATGGAATGCCAAGCCTCCAGTCAGGAAAATTCATTTTCCCAAGTTCAAATCTGGCCTCATATACTTACTAGCTGTGGGATCCTGGGCAAGTTATTTAACCTTGTTTGTCTCAATTTTCTTCATTGGTAAAATGAGCTAGAGAAGGAAATGGCAAACTATTCCAATAGCTTCATAAAGAAAACTCTAAATGGAGTTATGAACAGTTCGACACAACTGAAATGCTTTGAATACCAACAAAAATTGGATAGGCTGTTAGCACTCAATGCTGCTCTTCACCAAGATTGCCAACTATTCTGTTTACAGGCCCCTTCTTTCAGGGCCCAGAGAGTGGGGATAGTTACTGAGCACCTGAAAGCAGGAGTGGTTTGAGATTGTAAGAGAGTGAGCAACTGAGCTCACATTAAAACTCCATCAGGATGGGGGCAGCTGGGTAGCTCAGTGGAGTGAGAGTCAGGCCTAGAGACGGGAGGTCCTAGGTTCAAACCCGGCCTCAGCCACTTCCCAGCTGTGTGACCCTGGACAAGTCACTTGACCCCCATTGCCCACCCTTACCAACCTTCCACCTATGAGACAATACACCGAAGTACAAGGGTTTAAAAAAAAACAACTCCATCACGAATAAGTAGGACCAGCTAGAGGAAGTGATGGCAAGTATCAATAAACTGAATGTTCAAGACCTGAAAGAACTATGCCAATGGAGGAAGCACACCCAGGAGTGCTGAAGAAGGTTGACAGGTATCATTCCTATAGAAGTAAAAATGATTAACCTTCAGAACCAATGTTGGAACCTGAGATTAAAAATAACCATGTGAAGAGGCCATTGACAACTGATGAACAAGATAGAGTTCAGGAGAGCTTGATTGAGGGTGGTGCCTGTGTGAGTAGAAGAAAGGATATCAATGTGACAGGTGCTGGGGAGGTAGATCTTTCAAAGTAATCTTACTAAACTTTCCTAGCACTGTCCTTGGGGAGTAATTTCAGAATTGATATCAGTCTATTTGGAACCTGAATGGGAGTGATTGGAGATACTGGTTCTAGTGTTCTGTAGTGAGACTGAATGTGAGGATATAGCCCTTTGTAGAGGTGGGCTCAATATAAGAGTGAGAATAGTGATCATATGCAGGAAAACGAGAGGGGGAGTGACTATGCTTTGGAACATACTATTTGAAAGATCAGACATTGGGGATAATTCCAATGGTGCTAGTAGTAACCCTATAGAGGAAAGTAGGTATAAAAATCAATAAAATCTTTTCTTTTAAAGCACACTTAAATCACAGGTACCTGAATTTCTTCTTGTGTCTGTTTTGGGAATAGATTGTATAGTGTAGAGCAGTGATTACCAAAGTGGGTTCTACCACCCTCTGGTGGGTGCTGCAGCAATCCAGGAGAGTGGTGATGGCCACAGGTGCATTTATCGTTCCTATTGATTGCTATTAAAATAAAAAAAAATTAATTTCCAGGGCGCTAAGTAATATTTTTTCTGGAAAGGGGGCAGTAGGCCAAAAAAGTTTGGGAACCACTGGTAGAGGAAGGGATTCCAACATGAGAAATCTTTCCTGCATGTCTACTGCCATTATTGGGGAGGAGGGATCTCAATGGCTTAATAGATAGTGTTGGACTTGGACTCAAGAAGACCTGTGTTCAAATCCTACTTCAAATACTTACTAGATGTGCAATCCTGAGCAAATCACTTAGCCTTTATTTGCCTCATTTTCCTCATCTGAAAAATGAAGATCATAATAATACCTATCTCACAGAATTGTTGTAAGAATGAGATAGCATGGCATAAAAGCACATTGCTAGACTAATATAGATTCTAGCTATGATTGTCAGTTTCCCATTGCTTTCCACATTAGCTTGGAGCTGAGGTCTTCAGTTCTGTTACTTTTGCTACTAGCCATATCTAATGATTGCCTCATCTGTTTACTTTGTCAGAGTGTCAATCACTAGGGGCTAATGAGTGATTTTTAAAATTTAAGCTGGAATTTGCCACCCTGAAATTTTTTTCTGGGATTTTCCTACCTTTCTTCCTACAAATGGGGCTAGATTTCTCAACTGCATTTGACCTGTAATTAGCAGATTCTTGCCAAAGCCCTAACACAAACAGAAGCTACATTTATCAGGTCTTTGTGAAAAGGGCTTAAGGAGAAATTCACCTTTCAACTAGCTCTCTTTCCCCTCCTCCTTTTCTCTTCCACTTCAGAAGTGTGAAGGCCTGGGATTGAAGGTAGTCATATCAGATGACCTTGAACTTCTCAGTAAAGGAACCGATTGTCCTAGGCAGAGATGGATAAGGGTAGGGAGAGAGACAGGCGCTGGAGGAGAGTTGAAAAGCTTTTGAACAGGCTCTGTGGTGAATGTGATAGGGAGCAAATATGCTCTGATCAAAATGAAAGCTGGCCAAACCTGACCCTGACCAAACTTGACCCTGAGCAAACATGAACCTGTTTAGCAACACCTTTTACTGCGAGGCACAGGACAATAATGTGGTGGGCTTAATCCCATATTGAAAAGGAAAGGGGCCCACTAGATGCTTGACCTTGACAGGTCATAGCCAATTCCACCTTACAACACTTAGCCCTGGCTAGTCACATGCTACCCTAGTGGAGAATCTGGGCTGTGCTCCTCTTGTTCTTCCATATCTCAGGTCAAGTTGATAGCACAAGGTCATCTATCTCTTATACCTTTACTAGAAGGGCAGTGGGGTATATACAGTGTGGGATCCCCCTCTAGCCCGGTGGAAATGCTTGGGAGGGGCTTCTCTGAAAATCATCAATTCTGTTTTCAATTTATAATGGTCCAGACTGAGGTAACCAAGTAAAACCTAATCTCATGGTAGTGAAGACTGACTTCCAAGGCAATTAATGAAACAGGTTGATGCCATTTGGAACCATTAGTGATATTAATTGGGAAGTATGTCATGTCTTAGAGAAGCAGGGTAGAGTGGATGGAGAACCAACCGAGACTTGGCTTCAATACCTGCCTCCGCCATATTGGCTGTCTAACCCTAGGTAACTAATTTTTCCTGGGTATGCTCATGCTGCCATTTTCCCATTCTTCAACCTGGTTGTCTAGGCTCTCTTCCTTGGATTCCTGATTGGTGAACATTCTTTTTAGAGAATCTGGGCCTGAATTTGTCAGGCTATACCCCAGCCATCTTTATGCTAGAATAGAAAAAGGGGTAGGAAGTATACGTGACTCTTGCTCTAATAGCAGTAATTGAATTGACATTACCAAAACATTTTTCCCTGACCACCTCTCCCCGATAGGCTTCTCCCTGTTAAAGGAGTTATTAACCTTTTTTGATAGTTCTTAACCCCTTCAGCAGTCTGATGGAGCCTATGGACCCCTTCTAAGAATAAGATTTTTAAATACATAAGATAATATATGTGATATTCTGAAGGAAATCACATGTATTGAAATACAATTATCATATAAAAAAGCCCCCAAAGGAATTTCACACACCTCAAGTTAAGAACTACTGCTCTTTGAGAATAATCTCTTTGGGGGTCTAGGGCCCCCTATTTGTCTCTCTTAGCAAACTGCCTAGAATTTATATTCTAAGCACTTAATGCATGCTTTTCTATTCAGACCCACAGGTGAAACCACCTAAGGTACCAGAAGGCTTTTTTGAATTCCAAATCGAAGGAGGGGTCAACTTTCTTAGTCTCTGGGGACCTCTATTACTACAATCACCTCTTTATTCCTGCTTTCATCCCCCACTTCCTACTATTTTATCTTCTGCTGTCTTCTTGAGGCTCTGGTGAAGGGGTGGGGCGGGGAGAAAGAGACCCATTTGGTACTATATCCACAGTCTGGAGCCCCTCAAACAGTCTTTCCATCATGGTGCTATCTCACTTGCTCTGATGACATTTATGTTTGGCTGAGACCATTTCCAGGTTGGTGTCAAGCATGCTATTTTCTATCTTCTCTTGTGCCTTCAGGAGGACCCTGCTCCTATCTAAGCTGCCAACCAATTGCAGTTAGTTTAGGGGAAATATTTTCCCATTTTGATTCCTCTGGATACTTTGTTTTCAGTCCAGGATTTCTGGTCTTGGGGCTCTGGTTGGTAAAGGCAAAGCAAAAAAAAAATTTAATTTGAAAAGGATGAGCCTCCAATCACTAGGCCTTAAACTCCATCATTGATTGGTCCTTTCATAGCAAAGTGGGGGTAAGGAGAGGGTTTAGTTTTAAAAATGCCTTTTTAGCCATGACTGAAAAGGTGGTTCTGTATTTTAGGGGCAGAATTTTGTTAAAAGAAGTGTTTATAATCTTTGTATTTTTAAAAGTAAAATCTAGTTAATTAAAATTTTCTTGAGTTTTAGGTTTTTTGTTTTAATGAATAAAAATAATGTCCCTTGTGATTGAGTGCTCAATAAATGTTTGTCTTTTCAAATATAGATCCTTGAGGGCATTCTCTAATGAAATGTGCTGAGTACACATGACTCCATTAAACTCTAATAAGACTTTAGGGTGCAGAGTAGGTACTGATCTTTAGTGAAGAAAGAGATTTTTTCAGTGGCTATTTCCTATGCCAAGGAAATCACGGATCCAGACAAAGAACAAGGATATGTTACTGCTATATAGACTACCTTCACAGAAGGTCAAAAGAAAGAGTTGAATATTTATTTATAACACTGAAAGAAACAGATTTAAAAAATAAAATTCAAAGCTATATAGACCTTTTTTCATAGGTTGTTATTTTCTGCCTGTCTACATGCAGTCACATCCAGAATGGACCCTTTTCTTTTCTTGCTCTTGTTTTCCTCCCAGAAATCCTCAGTTCTGTTTTTACATGAAGCATGAATTCTTAATACATTTGTTGAAAGTTCAGTTACCAAAATCCCTGTAATAGGAACAGGTTTTAGAAGAGAGATATAAACACTGGAATTTTAACTCCCTAATGACATTTAAATTCTTGACATGGTAATCTTGGCACAGGCTCAAACCCCAATGATTTTCCTCTTTGAAAAGCTGTCTTCCTTTCAAGAATTGTCCATTGGAGTGGTGGTGAGCTCTCAAGTCCTAGAGACTTCTGCCAGTTCTGTTATCGTGATGGAGGAACCTCTAGTTATCCTTAGTGTGATCAAGGATGATTAATCTCCCAGAAGGATTCTTGGGTTATCTAAAGTTGTGGTTGTTATTGGTGTCAATCTCTGATGTTGCGATCACTACTGAAAAGAATAAGATACATTCTCTCTTCCTCTCTCTCTGTCTCTCTCTCTCTCTCCCTTTCTCTCTCTGTCTCTGTCTGTCTGTCTATCTGTCTGTCTGTCTGTCTTTCTTAATGAGGCACTTGTATATTAGTAAAAGAAACAAGATTTGGGACCTAACTTTGACCATACTGAGCTTATTATTCCACTAACAGGTTAGAGAATGATGTGTCATTAAATCACTATGAGCAACTCTTTGTGGGTTTGCTCATGGTTTAAGGGACAGGGAGTAGATAATTTATTCCCCATTAGCTACTTCTCCATTGGGGTCACTCTGTTCTTGCCTCCAACAAGGTGATGAGGAGTCCACTTTGGGCACTCTCCTAAGGGCATTTAGTAGGCTCTGAATTCTCTGTGATGGCTCTTTCCCCTGCTGCTCTTAGAGCTTCTCTTGAAAGTGTCTTGGCCAGTAGAGAAAGAAGACTGCTGGTTATACTATGTGTGATTCTGCCCCAGAGACCAGATTAAGTTCGTTATTCTCTTTGTCCATTTCCTCTTTTACCTCTGCCTCCTTCCTCCCTCCCTTTTCCTTTCATTATTACATTTCTTTGTAGAAACCATGCCAAATTACTTTTTTTGCCCTGAAAACACAAACTCAAGTGTTAATCAGACTGTCTTGTTTGGACCTCATATACCTCATTCTTCATATCTCATCCTCCTCCCTCCTTCTTTTCCTGTTTTGTATTGTATGCACAAATTTCTATCAAGTACTGGCAATGAGATTCTAAGTAGATGAATTAAAATAAACAGTTGTCAAATGTGCAATTACTCTGATAGTTCTTTATCGGTCTTCAGAGCAGCACTCAAATGAAATTTGGTGTGGATGATGGGGACGGTGGTGGTGGGGCAATACAAGCCTTTTGTAGTGAATTATATTTTCAGGGAGCTGTATGATTATTTTTACATGAAAGATTTTGTTTGTATGGCGGCAGGAAGTTAAAAATTTGGTACTACTGTGTTGTAGACTCATACATCAATGATAGCAATGTAGTTTCCATGGTGATCTTTTACCTTGTTTGATTATTCTCCCCCCACTCCCCACCTTTTGTTTTCCTTTATGCCTTACAGTTCAGTCAGTTTATTTGATCATAGCTATGAATATTCTTTTTGGAGTTTGGAAAATTAATTTGATTAAGATGGGAAAAAATGGAAGACTAATATGTTCTATAATGTAAGCACAGACTTTTATATGAATTAGTGAAGAGTTAAGGATATAAATAAGGGAACATACTCGAGAAAGGTGGAAAAACAGCAGAAAACTGTTTTATATCTTGGAGTCAGTGAATAGATTATGAATAAGAGGTAAAGTGTACCATATGAAGCTTCTGTTTTATGTAGTTAAGTTTCAGGGAACACATATTATTATAAAGATGACTCTAGACTGACTGTCTTAACGTGAGGCTAGCTACATCTCCTCCCCCTTATCATTCTAGTATATATATACCTCTAATATGTCTGAGAGACTTTTTGAAATACTATTGGTTCAAGATCCCACTCTTGCCTGTTCTCTGTTCTGTGAACTATTGGTGATTAACACCCCAATTCTAGTAGACCAATTGACATCAATTAGCTTTTTAAAAAGGATATTTATTATGAAGATATAGGATGAATAGAAGTACAAATATTTCCTCTAACTGGAGGCAGACTTTCCCCATATTTTCTTGGTCCTTGGGGAAAGTGGGCTCAGATAACACAATTAAAAAAAGATATTTTATTTTCCCAATTACATGAAATAACACTTTTTGATGCCTCCTTCTTTCCCCTTCCCCTCCCTCCTTCTTTCCCCTTCTCCCTCTTGGAGATAATCAATTTAATTTGGATTATTATACATGTATTATCATGTGTAACATGTTTCTATATTGGTCATTGTTGTAAGAGAATAAAACCAAACTCCATTAAATAAAAACATAAATAAACTGAGGTGCAAAATAGTGTGCTTTGATTTGCATTCTGACTTCACCAGTTCTTTCTCTGGAGGTGGATAGCATTCTTTGTCATAATTCCTTCAGAATTGTCTTGGATCATTATCTTGCTAAGAGTCATTAAGTCTTTCACAGTTGATCATGGTATGATATTGCTGTTACTGTGTACAATGCTCTCTTGGTCCTGCTTATTTCATTTTGCATCAGTTCATGAAGGTCTTTCTAGCTCTTTTCAGAAGTCATCCTGCTCATTGTTTCTTATAACAAAATAGTATTCCATCACTATCATATACCATCATTTGTTTAGCCATTCCCCAATTGATAGACATCTCCTGAATTTCCAATTCTTTGCCACCAGAAAAAGAGCTGCTATAAATATTTTTGTGCAAGCAGGTCCTTTCTCCTTTTTTAATGATCTCTTTTGGATGTAGATCTAGTAGTGGTATTACAGGAGCAAAAACAATTCACAGTCTTATAGCCTTTTGAACCCATTTTCATAATTTTTTACATAGTATTTGTCCCATCAAGTTTACTTCCAAATGTGGCATAATTATTGAATGAGTCCTTGTTTTATGTATTGCTGGGCTGGGTCCCCAAAACCATTCCTCAGGGTCTCTGTGATGGATTGGATGCCTGCAAACCCCATCATGGAATGTATTCCTAAACCTCGTGGTAGTTTCCTCTCCTGACCTTTCAAAACTCACGAAGTTATAGTTATCTATAATCTCTACAAAATTGCAAACAGGAAAGAATAAACAGAAAGAGAAAAAAACAGAGCCTCATATTCATGGGTCACATGCTGGCTTCAGATGGGGAGAGACTGAAGCATCTCCCTTTATATTACTACCCCTCACTAAAATAGTAGCTAGCAGGAAAAGCAGATGAAAGGACAAATTATTTTTTTAATACATCAGTTTTTTGGTGAATACACCAATTCTAGAGCCCATTATAAGGGCTCATCTTTACTGAGAACAAAAACAAATCAAAAAATTAGAAAATGTTTACAAATGTTTCAAAGTCTATGTGAGATTTGAATCAGCTGAATACTCTTTTTGTACTCCTAAGGACTGGGTGTTTTGACCAGTGTCTAGTTACATTATGAAACATGAGAGACAGTGTGGTATAATGGATAGAGAATTAGTTTCAAACTCAGAGAGATCTAGATTCAATACCATCTCCGAAATGTACTCCAAGAATGCCCTTACTCTTATAAAAATGATTGAAAAAAATTACCTTGATGTAATTCAAATAACCATTCTTAAGGTTAAGGATCCACATAAACCAATGGATGATAGTCCTTTATTCTTTGACCCTGGGCAAGTCAACTTCTTATACCTTAGCCTAATTTCTAAAATTATAATTTGCAATACCTGTTCAAGTTTTGATATGCATTGATAGAGGAAGTTTCCCACTAAGAGTTCCCTACACCAAGAAAATTAAGAGTCTTGACTAGCCTCATCCTCCAAACATTTATATTTTTAAACAGTTAGTTGCAAAAGAAATCCTTAGACTAATAATGTATTTCTTTTGAGTCTCAGTAGCTCATAGAGTTGATTAGGACCACTTTAGTATGAGTAATTAATCATTTCTTTTGCTGATCTGTTGACCAGTTCATGTGTGGCTGATTCGATCCAGTCATCTTAATAATAAGATCCCCTATTTGATGCTGTTTTATCAGTTATTAAGGCAGCCAACTAGGACTGACCATCTGGAAATCCCTCAGTGGCTTGGGAATTAATGATTATGACAGTTGAACAATTTCAAAACAATGATCACAACAGTATCTGGTCATTTGTGTAAAAATAGAATCTAAGAGAATAATATAAAGTGAGGCATACCATCCTATTTCCCCCCTTCTCCAAAGCATTATAAAATCTCTCAGAGGCTCAGAAGTAATGGGTTAAATTTAAGGAGTTAAAAAAATTTTGCCTGAATACTTGATGACTTGGTTTCCTTGTACTATAAGGAGAAATCTCACACATGGATAGAGATATGCCTGTCACCTTTTTGTTGTGGCACCTCATCTGTGAGTAGATTGATTATTTTATTACTCAGAGATTAAAACATGTTTCCATTTCTACTTTTATTCTATCTAGGGGAGAGGGGAAACAAAAGTGGAGCAACTTCTGGCAGGAAAAGAAATTGTGTGTTATCTGTGTTTTCATCTGCACTAGAGACAAATATCAGTGTCAACCGAGTGGAAACAAACAAGCATTTCAACTTATCTGTATCTGCATCTATTTCAAGCTCCAAGAATGTCCCTGTTCTCATAAGAAGATTAAAAAAATTACCTTGACATAATTCAAGAATAGTATTTTCATGCTCAATAACCATTCTTATTAAGTTTAAGTGTCCTCATAAGCCAATGGGTGAGAGTCCTTTATTCTTTGATTGTAACCATGCATAAAGAACTGGCTAGCTCTTAGATCGCATCTCCTTGTCTGTCCAAAAGTACAAGTCAGAGAATTTTAGTGTGAAACCATCTTAGGGCAAAAGAATCCCTTATTCAGACAATAGAGCAGTGCGAATGGATGGGTTTCTTATCCTGAAAGACTTCTGATGACAAAGCCACTGCTGTGCCTCACCCATCTTTCTCTTTTCCTCCCCCCCCTGCCTCCACACATGTCCACATTATAAACAATGGGAAATATCTGTATCCAATAATAAAAACTTCAGTGTAATTTAATGTTGGAAATCAATACTATATGTCCCTGATTGAATCTAGTGGTGGCAATGAAGGTTTTTATTGCCCCAGGTGGACTGGGAAACGTCTGTCCCCCCAAGCCTGAAGTCGGTCACACAATATACAGTCACTATACATTTTCAGAGTTCCTAATATTCTGCTGCCCAAGGCAACTGCCTGTTCTCCCTAAATGATCGAGCCAGCCCTGACTGAGTCCCCTCGGAACTTTTCCCAGAGGCACCTATATGCTCGTTCACCCGGTGACATCAGCCTTCACAATATAAGAAATGGAAATCTTAATGAAAGGAAAGGATGGCTGAGATTCCTTTGTGTGCTTCTGTGCCTAAGCACCTAACATTTCATGACTGCATTTGATTTTTAAGACATTCTAAACTCTATCTGGAACTCTGATCCCTTTTATCTTTTTTTTTCTTGCCTTTATAACCTTTGCAAAAAAGCTTATTTCAAGGGAAAACCTCTTAGAATTCAAATCAGTCCCTCCTGCTGCATGCTAGTCTGTGTTTTCTTGAGATGCCCAGCTTAAAAGGCTTCCTTTCAATTTTCACTCCTAGCAAAATCAAAGTGAATCAGAGTAAAAAAAAAACCTTAGTGTTTGATATTTGAATATTTGTGTTATTCTCCTTCAGTGGTTCCTTTTGAAAACTGTAGGTTGAATGGGAAAAAGTGGGACCCTTGGCCATGTTGTTGATGGGATCCTGTGTCCCGGATAGTTTGTAGAAATTCAGATCAGTGAGGGACCTACTAAGGTTTTATTGTGTCTGTGAAGCATGAGATGCATCCTGCAACCAGGTCTCCAGCACCATAATGGATCCAGATGTGAAAATTATCCTTTATTGCTGCTGTTAGATGTTCTAGGACTGATAAAAGAAGTTGTTCTCATGGCTGTTGCTTTTACGGATTTTCTTGTATTTTCCGAGGTAGCGAGTTGGTGCAGTGAATAGAGTGCTGGGCCTAGAGTGAGTTCAAATCTGGCTTCAGATGCTTGTTGACCACATGACCCTGAGTAGGTCATTTAACCTCTCAGCCTCAATTTCCTTGCCTGTAAAATGAGAATTAAAAATAGCATCTATCTTGCAGGGATGTTCTAAGGATGGAATAAAATAATAGTGTACAAAAAAGGGACTTAGCACATTACCTAGCACATAGTAGGTGCTTGATAAATACTTATTCCTCTTTCTCCACATTACCCTGGGGTAGTAGCTCCATAAGTACTGTGAGAATTTATTTTTCACATACTGTATTAATTCCTACACTAGGACTCTGGATGAGGAAGGCTCCCTTCAGTTCCTGTACTGTGTATTTCTGTGTCTGGGTTCTGGTCAGAGATTCCATCCAGGCTGCTGCTTTTTGCATTTTCTTTGTCTTTAGGAATCCCACTATGCCCAAAGAGCTCTAAAAGACTGCCTGCCCTTCGATCCAGCCATAGCATTGCTGGGTTTGTACCCCAAAGAGATCATAGATAAACAGACTTGAACAAAAATATTTATAGCCGTGCTTTTTGTGGTGGCAAAAAACTGGAAAACGAAGGGATGCCCTTCAATTGGGGAATGGCTGATCAAATTGTGGTATATGCTGGTGATGGAATACTATTGTGCTCAAAGGAATAATAAACTGGAGGAATTCCATGTGAACTGGAAAGACCTCCAGGAGTTGATGCAGAGTAAAAGGAGCAGAACCAGGAGAACACTATACACAGAGACTGATACACTATGGTAAAACCGAATGTAATGGACTTCTGTACTAACAGCAATGTAATGACCCAGGACAATTCTGAGGGATTTATGGAAAAGAATGCTATCTACATTCAGAGGAAGAACTGCAGGAATGGAAACATAGAAAAAAACCAACCGCTTGAACATATGGGTTGATGCGGACATGGTTGGGGATGTGACACTAAACGACCACACAAATGCAACTATCAATAATATGTAAATAAGTCTTGATCGATCACACATGTTAAAACCAGTTGAAATGCATGTTGGACATGGCGGGGCAAAGGGGGGGTGAAGGGGAAAGTAAAAACAAGAATCGTGTAACCATGGAAAATTTTTCTAAAAAAATAAAATATTAAAAAAAAAGAATCCCAATGTATGGCTTCCCTTTTAACTGAATTTGGTTAATAAATAAAGGGTTCAAGGATTATTGTCCCATGTATAGTGAGCCACATGATGTGTGGATGGGAAGGGGTGGATAGTTTGATTGACCACTTCTTAATTAGCTATATACCAATTAGAGATGTCTTTGGATGTTCAAAGGAGGGACTGAATAATGAACTCTTAAATTCTATTTATTGAGTTGCTCGACCAATCTTTAGGGTCTCTGGTCATTGAGAGAGAGTAGTTGACATATAGCACTTTACTGGTTATAAGGCTGGCCTAACCAATGAGCTGATATAATCAACAAACATATTTCTTTTTTTTTTCAATTTTTTAATTAATATTCATTTTTAATCTGTTTACATACTTTATGCCCCTACTTTCCCCTTCACCCCCCGCTCTCCCCCCACCCATGGCCAATACACATTTCCACTGGTTGTAACAAGTGTCCTTGTTCAGGGTCTATTTCCCATTCATGTCCTCCTCAGTCCATGCATTCAAGCAATTGTTTATCTTATATGTTTCCTCTCCTGCAGTCCTTCCTCTGAATGTGGGTAGCATCTTTACCATAAATCCCTCAGAGCTGTCTTGTGTCATTGCAGTGCTGCTGGTACAGGAGCCCATTATATTAGATTTTACCACAGTATATCAGTCTCTGTGTACCATGTTCTTCTGGCTCTGCATCTGTTCCTGGAGGTCTCTCCAGTTCGCCTGGAACTCCTCCAGTTTATTATTCCTTTTAGCACAATAGTATTCCATCACCCGCATATACCACAGTTTGTTCAGCCATTCCCCAATTGAAGGACATATCCTCCTTTTCCAATTTGTTACCACCACAAAAAGCACAGCTATGAATATTTTCGTACAAGTCTGTTTATCTATGATCTCTTTGGGGTACAAACCCAGCAATGGTATGGCTGGATCAAAGGGCAGGCATTCTTTTATAGCCCCTTGAGCATGATTCCAAATTGCCAGCCAGAATGGCTGGATCAGTTCACAACTCCACCAGCAATGCATCAATGTCCCGATTTTGCCACATCCCCTCCAACATTCATTACTCTCCCCTTCTTTCATTTTAGCCAATCTGCTAGGTGTGAGGTGATACCTGAGAGTTGTTTTGATTTGCATTTCTCTAATTATTAGAGATTTAGAACACTTTCTCATGTGCTTATTGATACTTTTGATTTCTTTACCTGAAAATTGCCTATTCATGTCTCTTGCCCATTTATCAATTGGGGAATGGCTTGATTTTTTATACAATTGCTTTAACTCCTTGTATATTTGAGTGATTAGACCCCTGTCAGAGTTTTTCGTTATAAAGATTTTTCCCAATTTGTTGTTTCCCTTCTGATTTTGACTACATTGTTTTTGTTTGTACAAAAGCTTTTTAGCTTAATATAATCAAAATCATTAAATTTACATTTTGTAATTTTCTCTAACTCTTGCTTGGTTTTAAAGTCTTTCCTTTCCCAGAGATCTGACAAGTATACTATTCTGTGTTCACTTAACTTATTTATAGTTTCCCTCTTTATATTCAAGTCATTCACCCATTCTGAATTTATCTTGGTGTAGGGTGTGAGATGTTGATCTAAACCTAATCTCTCCCATATTGTTTTCCAAATTTCCCAGCAGTTTTTGTCAAATAGTGGATTCATGTCCCAAAAGTTGGGCTCTTTGGGTTTATCATACACTGTCTTGCTGACATCATTAACCTCAAGTCTATTCCACTGATCCTCCCTTCTATCTCTTATCAGTACCATATTGATTTAATGACTGCTGCTTTATAATATAGTTTGATATCTGGTACTGCTAGGCCCCCTTCCTTCACATTTTTTTTCATTATTTCCTTTGATATTCTTGATCTTTTGTTATTCCAAATGAAATTTGTTGTAGTTTTTCCTAATTCAGTAAAGAAGTTTTTTGTTAATTTGATAGGTATGGCGCTAAATAGGTAAATTAATTTGGGTAGGATGTTCATTTTTATTATGTTAGCTCGTCCTACCCATGAACAGTTAATGGCTTTCCAATTGTTGAGGTCCAGTTTTATTTGTTTGGAAAGTGTTTTGTAGTTGTTTTCATATAATTCCTGTTTTTGTTTTGGTAGATAGATTCCCAAGTATTTTATATTGTCTAGGGTGATTTTAAATGGTGTTTCTCTTTCTACCTCTTGCTGTACTAATGTGTTGGAAATGTATAGAAATGCTGATGATTTATGTGCATTTATTTTGTATCCTGCCACTTTGCTAAAGTTGTTGATTATTTCTACCAGCCTCTTAGTTGATTCTCTAGGATTTTTTAAGTATACCATCATATCATCTGCAAAGAGTGATAGCTTAGTAACAAACATATTTCTTAGCCAAAATCAATCTCCTGAAATAATTTTAATCATAAGAATACTTATTGGAAGCTTCCTTTGGGAATTCTACAAGGAATCATGTGAGAGATACAGACAACTCTCAACTTATTTATCCACCATCAATGATAGGAGCTTCTTTTTCTTTCAATCAATGAGCTTTTTTTTTTTTTAAAGTGCCTACTACATGCCAGGCATTATGATAGGCCCTGGGGAGGAAAATATGAAGAATGAAACAATCCCACATCTTCTAATAGGAGACAACAAGGACATACATGACTATATGCAGAATAAATGTAAAGGGAATAAATCCAAAGTAGTTGGAAAAGAGGGCACTAGCAGATGGGGGAATTAGGAAAGACTTCATTTCTTAAAAGAAGAGATGAATATAGCAAGAAGGGAGAGTTTTTCAGCATTTCAGGCATAGGACATACTCAGTGCAGAGGCAAAGAGATGGGAGATTTATGTTGTATGAGGAACACAGTGATGGCCAGTTTGGGTGGCCCTGAGTACAAGAGGTTTAGTGAAGTCCTCGGTGGAAAGATAGGTTGGGGCCAGATTGTGAGGGCTATAAAAAGCTAAACAGGAGAGTACATATTTGGTAATAGAGGTAGGAGGAATCTACTGGAGTTTATTGAATTATATGATCATGTCTGTGCTTTAGGAAAATAACTTTCTCAGAGATGTGTAGGTTGGAGTGGAATGGAAAGAGAGTTAAGGCAGATTAATTAGGAGGGCATTGCAATAATTCAAGTAAGAGAAGATGAAGAAGGTCTGAGCTAAAGTTGGTATTGTGCAAGTAGAGAGCAGGAGTCAGAAGCAAGAGATGTTGTGGAGGTAGAAAGTGCAATGTTTGCCAAATGATTTGTTATTTAGGATAAAGAAAATTGAGAAGTTGATGAGAACACCAAGGTTATGAACCTGAGAGGCCAGGATGAACAAAGATGGCTTTATTAGAAAAAGGGAAGTATAGGAGAGGGATTGGATTATTAGGAAAGGTAATAAGATTAGTTTTGGACATAGAATTAGAGATTTCTATGGGACATTCAGTTTGAAAGGTCCTATAGATAATTTGTGATTTGAAATTGAAGCTCAGGGGAGAATGGGTCTGGATGTATAGATTTGTGAGTCATCTGCATAGAGATGATAATTTAGTTCAAGGAAGTTGATGGGAACATTGAGGGATTATAGAAAGAAGAGAGTTTAGAATAAAGCCTTAGGGTACACTGGCAGGGGACTCAAAATGGATGATGAATGAACAAAAGAGAATGAGATAGAATGACCCAACAGGTAGGAAAGAATAGTATCACAAAACCCCAGAGAGGAGAGATATCTAGGAGGAGAGAGTTATCCCAGAAAACAGAATGAAGACTGAGAAAAAATAGTCATATTTGGCAATTAGGAAATCTTACTAAATTTGAAGAACTTCTTCAGGTTATTCAGGAGGTCACAAGCCATGTTGTAAAGCAGTGATTCCCAAAGTGGGCGCCACTGCCCCCTTGTGGGTGTTGCAACAATCAAGGGAGACGGTGATGGCCACAGGTACATTTATCTTTCCTATTAATTGCTATTAAAATTAAAAAAATTAATTACCAGGGGCGCTAAGTAATATTTTTTCTGGAAAGGGGGCAGTAGGCCAAAAAAGTTTGGAAACCACTGTTGTAAAGGGTAGAAGAGTGAAAGGAGAGGATGAGTAGGCTATGAGGGCAGGCTGCTTTTTCTAAGAATTGAGATAAGAAAGGGAGAAAAGATATGGAAAGATAGTTTGAGGGGATGGTAAGAGCTAGTAAAGTTTTTTTTAAAAGTAGGAGAATTGCAGGAATATTTGAAGGCAGTAGGTTGATAAGAAGAGTTTGAAGATTATAAACAAAGGAGATGATTGATAATGAAATCTGTAAGACAGGGAAAGCTAGAACCAAGTACATGTGTAGTTGGATTAACCTTGGCAAAGAGAAGAGCTACCTTATTGTTAGAGGCAAGGGGAAAGAGGAAGAGAAGGAGAAAAAAGGGAGCTTCTTAGAAGAATCTTAATTTTCTCTGAATTAGGTAATGTCCTCTGTGGTAAGGCAGGTAGAAGTATTGAAGGTCTGAGTAGGGAAGAGATGGCTAAGGACAGTTTCTGGAGGAGTGATATAGGGAATTAATCAGGGTGCAACAAAAGGATTTCTTTACTGTACTGTAACCCATTTGTTGAAGTTTAATAACATGAATTTATAAAGTACTTAGTCAGAATGGTTGTATGACTTTTTTCAGTTCTGGTCAGCAGCACATTAATAAGAATGGAGAAAGCAGAGTGTGAGAGTTATCTAGAGCTGAAGTTCATCAAGGTCTAAACAGATAGATTGTAGAGTAGAGAACATTATGGAGTTGAATTGTCCAACTCTAAGATATTGAAAAGGGAGGAAAGTGAATTTGGAGCAGAGTTAATGTACTGAGAAAATACTTGAGGGTGGAAGGATTGGAGGTCAATATGAAGGCAGGGAATAGGTTTAGGACTGGTGAGGCAAAGGAAGAGATGGAATGATAGGAAGTTATGATCAGATAGAGGAATGTCAGAAATTTTGATTAAGGAAATGGAACACCTGTGTGTAATGGTGAGCTTCAGAGTGTGACCATACCTATGTGGCCAAGGTAGAGTGAAGGAAAAGGTCATGGGATATAAGGAGATTGAGGAATTACTTCTTATGAGTAAAATTTTTGATAGAACATTCTAGTTCTAATGGGAAGGCTGCCATAGATACAGTGACTTCTGCTTTCTGATATTTTTACAAGTCATTAACACCTTATTATGAATTAATTGATTAGATTAGTTTCAAACACCCAGAGGACCCTGGGGGAACGAAACACAGGTAATTATTAGTGGTCGGTAGTAAATCAGAGAAGCAGGGAGTGAAGGGAGAATGGGAGAGGGATGGTTAAGAGCTCAAGGGAAAGTAAATCTTATAATTTAGTGCTGGAAGGGACCTTAGATATTATCTATTATTTGGTACCCTCATTTTGCAGATGAGAGAACTGAAAATAAGGAATAATTTGCAGCACTGAGATTTGAACTCAGATCCTCTTAACAAGATCCCCTAACCATAGTTCCCATGTATTCAATGATCACTTCCATGCAGATGATTTCTTTTAAAGCCTTACCTTCTGTCTTAGAATCAATACTGGGTTCCAAGGCAGAAGAGTGGTAAGGGCTCGGCAAGGGGGCTTAAGTGACTTGCCCAGGGTCACAGAGCTTGAAAGTGTTTGAGGCCAGATTTGAACCAAGGACCTCCTGTCTCTGGGTCTCTCAATCCACTAAGCCACCCAGCTGCTCCCAGATGATTTCTATTTATCCAATCCCAAGTCTTCCTGCCTAACTTCCATACTTTCTCCACTGGTAGCCTATTGAGTTTTGCCAGTCTTAAACTCAATATGTCCAAAGCAGAATTATTTATTATCCCAAACCTTCACCTCTTCTAGCTTTTTCTGTTTTTGTCAAGGATACCACCATTTCCCTGGTTACCTATACTCAATATCCAAGTGTCATTTTCAATGTTATACTCTTTTCCCCTACTCCCATCCCATCCCTACCCCATAACTAGTCAGTTGCCAAGGCCCTGTTAATTCTACTTTTGTATCATATTTTGTGCATACTTGTATGTTCAGCTTTATCTCCTCAAACTTTGCCACCACCCTGGTATACACCCTTATCACCTCATACTTGGACTACTGGTTGGTTTCCCAACCTGAAGTATCTCCCACTCCCAGGCCTTCTCTGCTCAGCTACCAAAGTAATTTTCCTAAAGCCCACGTTTGAGCATGTCATCTCCTTCCTTCATCCGCCAAACTCCAATGACTGCGTTATCTCCAGGATCTACTATAGAATTCTCTATTTAGCTTTTAAAATCCTCATAACCCATCTTCTTCCTCCTTTTCCAGTCTTCTTAAATTTATCTCTCTTCCCTAAGCTCTGTGATCTAATAATACTGGCCTTCATGCTATTTCTTGCCAAAAACATTCCATCTCCTAACTCCATGCATTTTTATTTGCTGTCCCTCATGCCTGGAATTATCTCTCTCCTCATTTCTGCCTCTGGCTTCCTAGGCTTCCTTTAACTCTCAGCTAAAATGCTGCCTTCTGCAAGAAGCTTTTCCCAATCCTCCTTAATCCTTGTGCTGTCTCTCTATTGGCTTATTTCCAATTTAACTTGGATATATCTTGTTTGTATAGAGTTTATATACTGCTTTTTCATTAGACAGTGAGCTCCTTGAGAACAGGGACTTTCCTCCTTTTCCTTTCCTTATATTCCCAAGGGTTTAACACAGATTCTGACACATAGTAGGAACTTAGTACATTCTTGTTGACTTGACCAAGTAGAGGACTCTTTCCCCTATACCACAATGAAAAGTCCAGATGTGGCACTGAAGGGGAGCCAAAGCACATAATGGTATTGGACTTACAGTACAACAAAGTATCAGAACTGAGAGGGAAGAGTGATATAAGTGAAACAGAAAAGAGCTGACAACAGGCTTTGTCTCTTTTTATTAATTTTGCCTAGGGCTGATAATATTGTAGCAAAATTATTAGCCTTTGACTCAAGAAAACCTGGTTTGCAGTCCTGTATCAAGCATATACTTTCAGATAACATGAAACATGTGAAAGATGTTTTGTAATTGTAAAGTGCTTTATGAATCAATCAATAAACATTTAATAAGTGCCTACTATGTGCCAGAAACTATACCAAACACTTTACAAATATTATCTAATTTCATCTTTGTAATATCCTTAAAAGCTGGATACTATTATCTCCTTCATTTTACCATTGAGGAAATTGAGGAAAAGAGGCTAAATGACTTGCCCGTATAGCTGCTAAGTGTTTGAGACTGGATTTGAATTCAAGTTGTCCTGATTCCAGGCTTAGAACTCTACCCATTGTGCCATTTAGCTGATTTATTATAATGAATAGCAATATTATTTAAATAGCATAAATACTATATGCCAGTCACTGTGCTAAGCATTTAGAGTCATCTCATTTAAGACTCAAAACAACCCTTGTAGGTAGATTCTATTATTATCCCCATTTTACAGATAATGGAGACAGGTAGTAAGTGTCTGAATCTTTGAACTCGAGTTTTCCTGATTCCAAGCCCAGTGTTCTATTCAATATAATATCAAAATAATCTTTATAAGAGTATAACAAATATAATAATTAATACTAATAGTAGATACTTTCATTATTCTTCTGCTGGTTGATATGAGAGAATAATTTCACTCATTCTGGTTAAAGTAGATGCCAGCTTTTTGGAATTATTCTGCTTTGGTATAATTGGTTTCTAATTGGATTCATTCCTTCAAATTCAAAAAAGCTTCTTGGAATTTCAGTCTGTGTATTCCTATCTCCTTTTCAAAATCATTTGACACATCAGGACTATTTTTGTTACCCATTTCATTATTAGGTATTCTTTTTGGAACTTTTCTTAAGTGAATCTTTTTTTAGAAAAATGTTTATTTAGAATATTTTTCCATGGTTACATGATTCATAATCTCCACTCCCATGCTCTAACCCCCTCCCTCTATGAAAGCTGACAAGCAGTTCCACTGGGTTATACATGTATCATTGTTCAAAACCTATTTCCATGTTATTCATATTTGTAGTACAGTGATCTTTTAACATCAAAACCTTAATCACATCCTTATTGCGCTATGTGATCGAGCATATATTTTTCTAATGCATTTCTGCTCCCACAGTTCTTTCTCTGGGTTTGGATAGCATTCTTTCTCACAAGTTCCTCTGAATTATCCTGGGTCATTGCATTGCTGCTGGTAGAAAAGTTTAAGTGAATCTTTTCAATAACACGGAGTTCTTCAACTTTTCCTTCAAATTTTTGCAGTTCCTTGATTTCTTCTGTTATTTCATCTCATCTAGGGATGAAATTGTTTTTGTAATTATCCAATTATCCTATGCTGCTCAGCATTCAGCCTTGGAGCTGAGGGTGCCATTGTCAAAAAACCCCAAACAAAACAGTACAAATCCCTTGGCTATAAATGCATGGTCCATAGTAAACCCTTAAATGCTCATTGATTGATTGAACTGACTGAGATCTGGTTCAAATTTTGTTATGATAAAGTACTGGTGCATAATGAAAGCATTGATGCCAAAGCTATTTTATACACATTGATGGTTCGCTTGCTTGACTTGTCTATACCATCTGCTCCAAAGCATTTTTTCAAGAGAGAGAGTATTGACATTTCTTATTTGTGCCAAAGAGCCTTGCCATCTCGTACCAGAACATAAAGGAGAGCTGCTCTCTGCCCTCCTCCATGCCAAGCTGATCTTCTTGGCAGTTTCGGCTACATCATTGGCAGTACTGATGCTCCCTCATCTCTTTCTTTGCCTCTAAGCAATTGAATTACCCTGACTTTGGTGCCTCAGTCAGTGATATTGCCAGAGCCAGCTTCACCATGATTTCAAGGTTGCCCATAATTTCAGGGTTGCTTTCATAATTATCATAACAGTTTTAGGGTATGTGAAATCCCTGCTCCTGGGCTGGGGTTCTCTAACTTTGCTATTCTCCTTCCTTCTCTCACCATAGGGTATGGAGAATAGATTAGCCTTTGAGGGAGGTTTTATTATGAAGTGGTATAATATTGGCCTTATGAAGGTGATGCTGTGGTTTTTAAGGAAATACCACAGAATCTCATATTTTAGCGTGTCTTAAATAGGTAGGTCAGATAAGGCAGCTATTGTAGTGGGTAGAGTGTCAGACTTGGAGTCAGAGAGTTTCATCTTCCTGAGTTCAAATCTGGCCTCAGACACTAACCAAGTGTGTAACTTTAAGCAAATCACTTTGCCCAGTTTGCCTCAGTTTCCTTATCAATAAAATGAGCTGGAGAAGGAAATGGCAAATCATTCTAGCATCTCTGCCAAGAAAATGGCAAATGGGGAGTCATGAAGACACAGACAAGACTGAGACAACTGAAAAATATCAATGAGATAGCCAGAAAGGCTTTTGCCTGAATCTCATGATAGAATGTATTTCTAGTATTCAAAGAACAGTCTAGTGAAATTCAGAGGAATTAACCACTTGAGGGTGGGTGATAAATTATTTATAATTAGGTGATGAATACGTTTTTGGCCATAGAATTCAGGAAGGCCATCCATTAGGTTTGGAGCAGGTCTATCACTTGTATTAAAAGATAGACCTATATTGATGATGCTCAGAAGATCTAATGTGTTAGTAATTTTAAAAAATAACTCTTAAATTCTATCTTAGCATCAATATTGTGCATTGGTTCCAAGACAGAAGAGCAGTAAGGACTAGGCAATGGGGATTAAGTGACTTGTCCAGGGTCACTCAGCTAGGAAGTGTTCGAGGCCACATTTGAACCCAAGATTTCCTTTCTCTGGTCCTGGCTCTCAATCCACTGAGCTATTTAGCTGTCCCCGAGGATTAGTATTTAAAAAAAACCAAACAAACCCCAAATCTTCCATCTTAGAATCAATATTGTTTTTTGATTCCAAGGCAGAAGATCTAGGCCGATGATGGACAACCTTTTGAGCCTGGTGTGTCAAAATTTGTCAAAGAACCGAGCATAACTCGGGTGGTGTGTCACTTCGAGAAAAAACCCATAATTTCGGATATTTATAGTTTAAATAACAAAAATGTATAATTGTAATATGTAACCGTATTTAATAAACCAAAATAGGTAAAATTTTCATCTATAGTGCACAGGGTGTCTACACTACACTACAGCAAATGTTTCATCCCATACTTCTCTGTATGCGGTTGCATGTGGCCATGTGTCATTGAAAATGGCTACGCGTGTCAGTGCTGGCTCACGTGTCATAGGTTTGCCATCACTGATCTAGGCACTGGAGATTAAGTGACTTGCTCTAGGTCACACAGCTAGAAAGTGTCTGAAGCCACATTTGAACCCAGGATCTCCCATCTTTGGTCTTGGCTCTCTAGCCACTGAGCCATCTTGCTGTCCTTAAGTGTTAGTATTTTTAAGAGAGGAGCAGTCTTCCTTGTGAAATGACCACTGACATTCAAACAAAGTTTGTCCTGGGCCTTCCACTGGCAAGGACATCATGAAATTGAACTATCTCACTAATAGAATAAAAAGAAAAAATATATCTGAGTATATCTGCTGAGTTCAAAAGTGATCCAGACGGGCTTTCTGATTTTCTTGTGCATTTGCTGTTTTTATAACAAGCTGCTGGTATCTTTATCCATTCACATTTCAGCCCTGAGGCTTAGAAAGTTCCCCAGCATATTTTGCCTTAAGAGCAATGAGTGTCCCTATCAAGCTTGGCTTGTTTTGGACAGCGGCGAAAAACCACCCCCAACCAAACCAGGGAAAGAAACATTGTACTCTGAACATTTGTTCTTTGTTGTCTACATCCTTTAGAGGGCAGCTGGTCTGAATCATCTCAGAGAAGATGCTGTACAGCTGTTTCTCTAGAGCATCACCCCAGGCAAACTGAACAACCCATCATCTTGGTATATCCTCCTGATCCCAGCAAGCCATTTTGTCCTTAACTCTGTCATGTATAATCACTAAAGATTAGTGTTTATCTGAACCTTCTCTCCTGGTACAACAATGTGGGAGCTTGTTCTCAGGACTTTCAGGGACAGCATTCCATTGTCAAAGATTTTTCCTACCTCCCTTCTTTGCTTCCATTTTCCCAGGGTTTCTATGACAACCTTTTGCTCTGGTGGCAGCTCCAGGATTATTACTATCATTACAGTTATTTCTTCTGATTACCATTATTCCTTATTGTCATCAGCCCCATCTTTGGCTGCTGTTTAGTCACATCCTGGACCTCAACACCTGGCCTTAGGGGAATGTGTTCTCTTAACATTTGAAAAGGAAAAAAAAATTGAATGTAAATCCCAAGAGATTACCTGCCCTGCAATTATCCTAGATCAGGGTTTCTTTCTCTCTATTTTTAACCAACAAAGTGAACTTCCAAGTCACACTAATCTACCCAGGATGCAGAATGAGAAGTTGTCATGGCACAGCTTATAGATAAGACATCAAAATAGCCTTTTTTTTTGAACGGGAAGAGGATGTGGGGAATTTATGGATCTAAAGGAGCCTAATCATGTATTAGTAAAAGAGAAAAATAGGTGTTGAAAAATATTTTTCTTCTGTTTTGAGTTATAAAAGAAATTTACCTCCTAATTTACAATAGCTGCAGTAGAATATTTCAGGGTGGTATGATGAGAGGCAGTGTAGTAATGCCCCTTTAGGAGTCTGGTAAGATCTGGATTCAAATTCAGCTTCTGATACTTACTAGCTATGAGACTTCTGAGTCTTGATTTCTTCATTTTTAAAAAGGGGACCACAATCAAACTCCCACAGAATTTTTGTGAATATAAAATCAAGTTTTACATGTACATCCATGTGTATATACACACATACACATACATACATATACACATATATAACTGTAGTGCTTCAAAAACTTTAAGGCATTATGCTATCAACTATGTTATTTTTATTATGTCAGGCGGTATCAACATTAGGAAAATTTTATATAACTTCAAACCTTTCCACATTATCTCGGGTAAAATTCTCCATTCTCTTTTTAGATAGCTGAAAGGAAGTCCATAATAATAGGATAAAGTTATGGAAATACTATTAAAGAATACCTCAAATGCTTTTGACTTAAGACAGTAAGACATGGCTGAAACTATTTGAAAAGTACAGGTTATTTTCCATTGGCCATATCATAAAATCACAGAATGTCAGACCTGGTTAAGTTTTATTCATTTTTTATGTTTCATTTGGTGCGAACAATGGCAGAGGCCAGTCAACCCAATTTTTTGTTTACACAGTTTCAATTTCTTCCTAGTAACTTACAATGGGACTGTGTTTGCATAGAATCATGATGTGGGGATAGCCTGCCCAGGTCCCTAATTCTGAGCTCTTCTTCCTCTTCTTTTTGACAGTAAGACATTCACATTCATATTTTTAGGCTTTAGAAAAGCAGAGTCTATAACTTTCCTTGGTAATTCCTTACAGGACTTAATCAATGTATACCTTTTATCTCACTTAAATCTATTATATCAACTCTGGAGTCTGAATTTCTTCTTTCCCTTCAGGAGAAGACTAGCATCATTTTCTGTGTAAGATCTTTAAGGGCAGGGAAATTTTCAATTTTCGCTTTTATGCATCAGCATATAGCAGAGTATCTAGCAACACTAGATTTTTCATAGGTGCTTGTTGATTGATTGAATAACTTATCAAATGTTGAATGGTCATCATTGAGTGAATCCAAAATTTTCTTTCTTTTGACTAAATAATTCAAATTACATTAACCTTTTCTTATAATCAAATTGATGTCTTCATGGGCACTATTCATCTCAAAACAGTAAAACACTGATTATATATATCCTAGCAGCCTGCTGTCCAGCAACAATGCCTTGTTGATGAATTGCCTCAAACTTAAAATCTACCATTTTCCTGAAGGAGAGACAGGAGGTAGCATGCCCTAGGAAAGTCAAGCCACCTGTTGTTAGTGTGTCATTTCAGTTGAACTGATTTTGACATTTTCTTGGCAAACATACTGGAGTAGTTCACCATTTCCTTCTCCAGCTCATTCTGCATATGAGTAAAATGAGGCAAACAGGGTTAAGTGAACTGCCCAGGAACTGCCCATATAGCTAGGAAATTGTCTGACGCTAGATCTGAACTCAGAGAGATGAATCTTCCTGACTCTAGGACTACCACCGTCACCATTACCAGCTCTCCCTAAGCTTTTCCAGACCATTGGTTCTCCCTCTAGCCCACAGACTCCATTGCCATCATCGGGGAGGGAAATTACTGTGGAATGATTTGTATTTGTGTTTTTAGTGCATGGCACAAAGCCCTGCCAATTTTGTAGCTCTGTCTTTGAAGTTGTGTCTGACTTAGCTCCACATTAAGAGCAAAATAGAGTCAGTTTCATGGGAAATCTTTTTGTCAGTCAGTCAAGAATATATATTATTTACTATGTGCCAAACCTTGTGCTAAATTCTGGGAAGTGCAAAAAAAAAGATAGCAGCTGCCTTCAAGTAGATTATAATCTAATGGGAGAAGACAACACATAAAATGAAGCTGAAAAGGAGTTGAGGGTGAGGGGTATATTCTCATTATACTTGAACCTAGTTCAAGATTGTGGTAGAAAAGTTCATTGGCAGGTGGGTGATGTAGTAGGTAAAAGTGCTGGACCTGGACTCAGGAAGACTCAACTTTCTGAGTTCAAATCTGGCCTCTGACAGTAGCTATTTGACTCTGGACAAGTCACTTAATCCTGTTTGTCTCAGCTTCCTCATCTGTAAAAAATGAGCTAGAGTAGGCAAACCACTCTAGTATCTTTGCTAGGAAAACCCTATATCGTAAAGAAGAGTTGAATATACCTGAAATAACACAAAGAAAGTCCAGAGTGCAGCCTGGAAAGCAATGATCACTGACTGGTCTGGGAACAACCTTAAGTGGAAGTTCTAAAAGGAGTCATCCAATAAGAGATGGGAGGGGGAGGAAGAGGGGAGAAAGAGAGAAAAAGAGAGAGAGACAGTGAGAGACAGAGAGACAGAGACAGAAAGTCAGAGATAGAAAGAGAGTGGCAGGGACAGATACAGAGAGACAGAAAGAGACAGAGAGCCAAAGAGAGAGAGGGACAGAGCCAGAGCCAGACAAAGAGCCAGAGCCAGACAGAGAGAAAGAGGGAGAGAGAGAGAAAGAGAGAGAGAAGAAACAGAGCCAGAGACAGAGATATAGAAAGAGACAGAGAGACAAAGAGAGAGACAGAAATAAGCAAAGACAGAGGCAGAAAGAGACAGAGACAGAAACACAGAGAGACAGAGACAGAGACAAAGACAGAGATAGAGACAAAGAGAGACAGAGAGACAGAGATAGAAAGAGAGTGACAGATATAGAGAGATAGAAAGAGACAGAGAGACAAAGAGAGAAAGGGACAGAGAGCCAGAGAGAGAACCAGACAGAGACAGAGACAGAGACAGAGACAGAGAGTGAGAGCAGGAGAGAGGAAGAGAGAGAGTCAGAGATAGAGAGACAGAGAGACAAAGAGAGAGAGGGACATAGAGCCAGAACTAGAGAGAGAGCCAGAGACAGACAGAGAGAGTGAGAGTGAAAGAGAGAGAGAGAGAGAGAGAGAGAGAGAGAGAGAGAGAGAGAGAGAGAGAGCCAGAGTCA